>NC_089806.1:47421778-47620261 GCF_029633855.1 Hoplias malabaricus | reverse complement strand
AAGTGTGTAGGCCCAAGGAAGGAACGGATATTGAGCTGAATGCCTAAGGCTGAAGGGCTTGTAAGTGGTTTAGCTGAGGCCCGAGGGAAAGTGGTTTAGCTGAGGGGAAGGGCGTAGGCCCGAGGGAAAGTGGTTTAGCTGAGGGGAAGCGTGTAGGCCCAAGGAAGGAACGGCTATTGAGCTGAATGCCTAAGGGTGAAGGGCTTGTAGGTGGAAGGGCGTAGGCCCAAGGGAAAGTGGTTCAGCTGAGGGCCGAGGGAAAGTGGTTTAGCTGAGGGCAAGGGCGTAGGCCCAAGGAAAGAACGGCTATTGAGATGAATGCCTAAGGGTGAAGGGCTAGTAAGGGGAAGGGCGTAGGCCCAAGGGAAAGTGGTTTAGCTGAGGGGAAGGGCGCAGGGCCGAGGGAAAGTGGTTTAGCTGAGGGGAAGGGCGCAGGGCCGAGGGAAAGTGGTTTAGCTGAGGGGAAGGGCGTAGGCCCAAGGGAAAGTGGTTTAGCTGAGGGCCGAGGGAAAGTGATTTAGCTGAGGGGAAGGGCGTAGGCCCAAGGAAGGAACGGCTATTGGGCTGAATGCCTAAGGGTGAAGGGCTAGTAAGGGGAAGGGCGTAGGCCCAAGGGAAAGTGGTTTAAAGCTGGGGGGGAAAGCGCGTAGGCCCAAGTGAAAGTGGTTTAAAGCTGGGGGGGAAGCACGTAGGCCCAAGGAAGGAACGGCTATTGAGATGAATGCCTAAGGGAAAGTGGTTTAGCTGAGGGGAAGGGCGTAGGCCCAAGGGAAAGTGGTTTAGCTGAGGGGAAGGGCGTAGGCCCATGGGAAAGTGGTTTAGCTGAGGGGAAGGGCGTAGGCCCAAGGAAGGAACGGCTATTGAGCTGAATGCCCAAGGGAAAGTTGTTTAAAGCTGGGGGGGGAAAAGCGCGTAGGCCCAAGGGAAAGTTGTTTAAAGCAGGTGGGGAAAGCGCGTAGGCCCAAGGGAATGTTTTTATGCTGGGGGGGGGGGGGGGGGCGTGTAGGCCCAAGGAAAGAACGGCTATTGAGATGAATGCCTAAGGGTGAAGGGCTAGTAAAGGGAAGGGCGTAGGCCCAAGGGAAAGTGGTTCAGCTGAGGGAAAGTGGTTCAGCTGAGGGGAAGGGCGTAGGCCCAAGGGAAAGTGGTTTAGCTGAGGGGAAGGGCGTAGGCCCAAGGGAAAGTGGTTTAGCTGAGGGGAAGGGCGTAGGCCCAAGGGAAAGTGGTTTAGCTGAGGGGAAGGGCGTAGGCCCAAGGGAAAGTGGTTTAGCTGAGGGGACGGGTGTAGGCCCAAGGAAGGAACGGCTATTGCGCTGAATGCCTAAGGGTGAAGGGCTAGTAAGGGGAAGGGCGTAGGCCCAAGGGAAAGTGGTTTAGCTGAGGGGAAGGGCGTAGGCCCAAGGGAAAGTGGTTTAGCTGAGGGGAAGGGCGTAGGCCCAAGGGAAAGTGGTTTAGCTGAGGGGAAGGGCGTAGGCCCAAGGGAAAGTGGTTTAGCTGAGGGGAAGGGCGTAGGCCCAAGGGAAAGTGGTTTAGCTGAGGGGAAGGGCGTAGGCCCAAGGGAAAGTGGTTTAGCTGAGGGGAAGGGCGTAGGCCCAAGGGAAAGTGGTTTAGCTGAGGGGAAGGGCGTAGGCCCAAGGGAAAGTGGTTTAGCTGAGGGGAAGGGCGTAGGCCCAAGGGAAAGTGGTTTAGCTGAGGGGAAGGGCGTAGGCCCAAGGGAAAGTGGTTTAGCTGAGGGGAAGGGCATAGGCCCAAGGAAGGAACGACTATTGAGCTGAATGCCTAAGGGAAAGTTGTTTAAAGCTGGGGGGGAAAGCGCGTAGGCCCAAGGGAAATTTGTTTAAAGCTGGGGGGGAATGCGCGTAGGCCCAAGGGAAAGTGGTTTAGCTGAGGAGAAGGGCGTAGGCCCAAGGGAAAGTTGTTTAAAGCTGGGGGTGGGGAAAGCTGGTAGGCCCAAGGGAAAGTTGTTTAAAGCTGGGGGTGAGGAAAGTGCGTAGGCCCAAGGGAAAGTTGTTTAAAGCTGGGGGTGAGGAAAGTGCGTAGGCCCAAGGGAATGTTGTTTAAAGCTGGGGGTGGGGAAAGTGCGTAGGCCCAAGGGAATGTTTTTATGCTGGGTGGGTGGGGGCGTGTAGGCCCAAGGAAAGAACGGCTATTGAGATGAATGCCTAAGGGTGAAGAGCTAGTAAGGGGAAGGGCGTAGGCCCAAGGGAAAGTGGTTCAGCTGAGGGCCGAGGGAAAGTGGTTCAGCTGAGGGCCGAGGGAAAGTGGTTCAGCTGAGGGCCGAGGGAAAGTGGTTCAGCTGAGGGGAAGGGCGTAGGCCCAAGGGAAAGTGGTTTAGCTGAGGGCCGAGGGAAAGTGGTTTAGCTGAGGGGAAGGGCGTAGGCCCAAGGAAAGAACGGCTATTGAGATGAATGCCTAAGGGTGAAGGGCTAGTAAGGGGAAGGGCGTAGGCCCAAGAGAAAGTGGTTCAGCTGAGGGCCGAGGGAAAGTGGTTCAGCTGAGGGGAAGGGCGTAGGCCCAAGGGAAAGTGGTTTAGCTGAGGGCCGAGGGAAAGTGGTTCAGCTGAGGGCCGAGGGAAAGTGGTTCAGCTGAGGGCCGAGGGAAAGTGATTTAGCTGAGGGGAAGGGCGTAGGCCCAAGGGAAAGTGGTTTAGCTGAGGGAAAGGGTGTAGGCCCAAGGGAAAGTGGTTTAGCTGAGGGGAAGGGTGTAGGCCCAAGGGAAAGTGGTTTAGCTGAGGGGAAGGGTGTAGGCCCAAGGGAAAGTGGTTTAGCTGAGGGGAAGGGTGTAGGCCCAAGGGAAAGTGGTTTAGCTGAGGGGAAGGGTGTAGGCCCAAGGAAGGATTGGCTATTGGGCTGAATGCCTTAGGGTGAAGGGCTAGTAAGGGGAAGGGCGTAGGCCCAAGGGAAAGTGGTTTAGCTGAGGGGAAGGGTGTAGGCCCAAGGAAGGATTGGCTATTGGGCTGAATGCCTAAGGGTGAAGGGCTAGTAAGGGGAAGGGCGTAGGCCCAAGGGAAAGTGGTTTAGCTGAGGGGAAGGGCGCAGGGCCGAGGGAAAGTGGTATAGCTGAGGGCCGAGGTAAAGTGGTTTAGCTGAGGGGAAGGGCGCAGGGCCAAGGGAAAGTGGTTTAGCTGAGGGCCGAGGGAAAGTGGTTTAGCTGAGGGGAAGGGCTTAGGCCCAAGGAAAGAACGTCTATTGAGATGAATGCCTAAGGGTGAAGGGCTAGTAAGGGGAAGGGCGTAGGCCCAAGGGAAAGTGGTTCAGCTGAGGGGAAGGGCATAGGCCCAAGGGAAAGTGGTTCAGCTGAGGGCCGAGGGAAAGTGGTTCAGCTGAGGGGAAGGGTGTAGGCCCAAGGAAGGATTGGCTATTGGGCTGAATGCCTAAGGGTGAAGGGCTAGTAAGGGGAAGGGCGTAGGCCCAAGGGAAAGTGGTTTAGCTGAGGGGAAGGGTGTAGGCCCAAGGAAGGATTGGCTATTGGGCTGAATGCCTAAGGGTGAAGGGCTAGTAAGGGGAAGGGCGTAGGCCCAAGGGAAAGTGGTTTAGCTGAGGGGAAGGGCGCAGGGCCGAGGGAAAGTGGTATAGCTGAGGGCCGAGGTAAAGTGGTTTAGCTGAGGGGAAGGGCGCAGGGCCAAGGGAAAGTGGTTTAGCTGAGGGCCGAGGGAAAGTGGTTTAGCTGAGGGGAAGGGCTTAGGCCCAAGGAAAGAACGTCTATTGAGATGAATGCCTAAGGGTGAAGGGCTAGTAAGGGGAAGGGCGTAGGCCCAAGGGAAAGTGGTTCAGCTGAGGGGAAGGGCATAGGCCCAAGGGAAAGTGGTTCAGCTGAGGGCCGAGGGAAAGTGGTTCAGCTGAGGGGAAGGGTGTAGGCCCAAGGAAGGATTGGCTATTGGGCTGAATGCCCAAGGGAAAGTGGTTTAGCTGAGGGGAATGCGCGTAGGCCCAAGGGAAAGTGGTTTAGCTGAGGGGAATGCGCGTAGGCCCAAGGAAGGATTGGCTATTGGGCTGAATGCCCAAGGGAAAGTGGTTTAGCTGAGGGGAATGCGCGTAGGCCCAAGGGAAAGTGGTTTAGCTGAGGGGAATGCGCGTAGGCCCAAGGGAAAGTGGTTTAGCTGAGGGGAATGCGCGTAGGCCCAAGGGAAAGTGGTTTAGCTGAGGGGAATGCGCGTAGGCCCAAGGGAAAGTGGTTTAGCTGAGGGGAATGCGCGTAGGCCCAAGGGAAAGTGGTTTAGCTGAGGGGAATGCGCGTAGGCCCAAGGGAAAGTGGTTTAGCTGAGGGGAATGCGCGTAGGCCCAAGGGAAAGTGGTTTAGCTGAGGGGAATGCGCGTAGGCCCAAGGGAAAGTGGTTTAGCTGAGGGGAATGCGCGTAGGCCCAAGGGAAAGTGGTTTAGCTGAGGGGAATGCGCGTAGGCCCAAGGGAAAGTGGTTTAGCTGAGGGGAATGCGCGTAGGCCCAAGGGAAAGTGGTTTAGCTGAGGGGAATGCGCGTAGGCCCAAGGGAAAGTGGTTTAGCTGAGGGGAATGCGCGTAGGCCCAAGGGAAAGTGGTTTAGCTGAGGGGAATGCGCGTAGGCCCAAGGGAAAGTGGTTTAGCTGAGGGGAATGCGCGTAGGCCCAAGGGAAAGTGGTTTAGCTGAGGGGAATGCGCGTAGGCCCAAGGGAAAGTGGTTTAGCTGAGGGGAATGCGCGTAGGCCCAAGGGAAAGTGGTTTAGCTGAGGGGAAGGGCGTAGGCCCAAGGGAAAGTGGTTTAGCTGAGGGGAAGGGCGTAGGCCCAAGGGAAAGTGGTTTAGCTGAGGGGAAGGGCGTAGGCCCAAGGGAAAGTGGTTTAGCTGAGGGGAAGGGCGTAGGCCCAAGGGAAAGTGGTTTAGCTGAGGGGAAGGGCGTAGGCCCAAGGGAAAGTGGTTTAGCTGAGGGGAAGGGCGTAGGCCCAAGGGAAAGTGGTTTAGCTGAGGGGAAGGGCGTAGGCCCAAGGGAAAGTGGTTTAGCTGAGGGGAAGGGCGTAGGCCCAAGGGAAAGTGGTTTAGCTGAGGGGAAGGGCGTAGGCCCAAGGGAAAGTGGTTTAGCTGGGTTAGGCCTAGTGTAGGCCTAGTGAGCTGAAGGCCTAGAGTGAAGTGTTTAGGGCTAGTGAACCAGTTTCTGGTTTTCTTTATCCTGTCTCTCTCATGCTTTGTGATGTCCTGCTGCTCTCCAGGTGTTGTGCATCTTGGTGCTATTCACCGGTAGAAGACTGGGCACCCATTTAAGGTCTGTTTGCCCCAGACCACCTTCCCTGCGTGCTGTCCTAGTGGACCCAGGGGGGCTGGATACTTACCCCCTGACCAAATGACTCTTTGTTAACACCGCTAGGTTACCCAAGTCATCCAGACAAGGCCTGAGAAATGGTCTCATCTTGGGGCCTATCCGAGTTCTCTAAGATCTCAGGAATAATTAAAGCATTACTTCCTAGAGCCCAGAGAGAACTGGAAAACCTGCCCCAGCCACCCGTTGCCAGGTGACTGAACCAAAACCCGGGAAGGTAGGTCCCGTGCAATACGTCACCTCCCAGACAGTTTTGGCTGGAGCTCCAATGCAGCGGATAGCTTCCTTACAGATTCCAGGACATCTCCTTTGGAATACGTTCAGGAAGATACCAAGCTTCTACTACATTGGAACTCCAACGGGTTGTGAACTGATGGCGGATAACGGGTAAACATCTGAAATCAGACTGCTCAACAAAGTTATCATGCTTCTACCACCAGCCCTCCCCCTCCTGATCCTAGGCACGGCGTCATCGACCTCATATATATCTCACTACTAATCTCAATGAGGGTGAGGAAAGGAAAGATGACTATATTATCCTGTGGCCCAATCATATGTGGATATGCAAATGACTTCCCAACATTCATGCATTTGGGAACTAATTTGTCCACATCTGACCTCAAAGAGACAACTTTGAGAGGTTGTGAAGTGGCTCTGATAGTGCAGTGGTAAAGAATTACTCCATCATGCTAAAGGTTGCTGGTTCAAACCCAGCACAATACAGCTTGTTCATGAGTACACTAGTGTGTAACTAGTTACCACTGTTAGTGTTAGTTTTGGACTTGTAAACACAAGTTGTACATTTGAACAACCCTCCTCTAACATCCTTACAATCTGGTTGAGGGTGGATACTCTTTTGTGATTGAGGCCAACTGTGGATATGCAAATTATTTCCCAGCATCCTTGTGGCTCAGTCCATACAGTGTCTGCCAGATTCAATGTACAGATCTATGAATGTTTTGGGGATTTCAGTTTCAGTTTTAGGGCAAGGGTTGATATGCTGTAAAGAAAATGCAGTCTGGTGCACTGATGGAGATGGTATTATGAGCACAGTGGTCAAATTAGACACTGTTTAGTAAATTACTTCACAGCATCCCTGTGCTTTAGATCAACTGGCAGAGGTGTGAGCGAAACCAGAGCCTAGAAGTCAAGACCAAATACCTCTGTGTCAGATTTGGACTTGAAAACACAAGTTGCACTCATTCAAATGGCAAGGGAAAGAAAACACAAAACTGCCCTTGACATAGATATAGACATTGAGGAAGACCTAGCTGACATGGTGGAAATATTGGAGGTGTAGAGGGATAATAAGAGACACAGAGTCTTTAGTAAAATTAGGAAGACCTAGGAGATATGGTGGGACTGTCAAGAGTCTCTGATAGTGCAGTGGTAAAGAGTTACTTCATCATACTAAAGGTCACTGGTTCAAACCCAGCACAATACAACTGGCACATTGTAATTTATATATTTATAGATAGTAGTGAGGAAAAAGCTCAGAGCCGTTATATTTATTTTGTAATGTTTTAGTTCATTTTATTTAATTAGTTTGTTTTGTTATCTTTTTTTTCCCAAAGGAAGAAGGATTAATAACAGCGCGCCCATGAACAAGTTGCATTGAGCTGGGTTTGAACCAGCAACCTTTAACACAATGGGGTAGTACTTTACCACTGCACTACCAGAAACACTTTGAAACCCCTCAAAGGGAAATTATTTCCCAGCATCCCTGTGTTTTAGTTCATACACCATGCTCTACACTCTTTGTACTCATGAACACCTTCCAGCATTTGGCCAGTTTCAAGCTGGATTTAGATGAATATATTATCTTGTGGCCCAATCATATGTGGATATGCAAATGACTTCACAGAATTCCTGCATTTTACTTCCCACACCATGCTCTATATTTTTGTTACTGATAAACACCTTCCTGCATTTGGCCAGTTCTAAGCTGGTTTTGAGTCAGGTCATCTATTCCAAACCAAAAGTACAGAACAATGCCAGACAAATCTGAGATACACCACAAAATATATTTTTTTCATTATTATTTTATTGGTCTGTGGATTATCTGAGGCTT
Organism: Hoplias malabaricus; assembly: GCF_029633855.1. Lineage (NCBI taxonomy): Eukaryota > Metazoa > Chordata > Actinopteri > Characiformes > Erythrinidae > Hoplias > Hoplias malabaricus. The sequence goes on along the minus strand of NC_089806.1, from coordinate 47,612,905 downwards.
TTTTTCTGTATGATTGTGTGCTCTGTTCCAAATTGAGCAGCTGGGAGCAAACCCAGACCCAAGGAGTTTGGGACAAGTGGCTCAGTGTCAGGTTTGGATATAAAAACATATATTACACTCATTAAAATTACCCTCAGGTTCCATATATTATGTCATCTCTCTGTCTTGAATGGAGCTTTGATGCTGTTGATTGCTTCTTAGTCTAGTGTTTGTAGTTTTTGAGGTCTGGTGCACTGAGGGAGATTAATATATTAATGTGTGCACTGTGGTCCAACTGGATGTGGATATGCAAATTACTTCCCAGCATCCATGTGTTTTAGTTCTTACACTGTTCTCCAGATTCTTTGTACTGTTAATCACCTATCTGCATTTGGGCTCTTTAAAGACAGCTTTTATTTGATGGTTGTGTGTACTGTGTTAGTGTTTGACACAGATTTGAACATTCACATTGGTTAGACTGTATTGAATGTATCTTCTGAGCTCAATTCTAGATACACCCCAAAATATTGTCATTTTCAGTTACACATGTGGCTTCAAATTAAAAAGTTTACACCTCCTTGAGCATTTTTGTGAAAAATGTTTCACATTTTCATATTTTTCAAATTTACATTTAATATGTTTGGTCATGTTTTATATTTGAATAGTGCTATATGCTCCAGTGGGGACCAACTCCCTCCTCTCATAATGCCTCAAACAAAGTTCCAGAGCTCCCAGAACCAATTCTCTCCTCTCACTGCCCGATGCACTCTGTTGCGTTGTCATAAAATGCCCACCAGGTGGCAGCATAGTTACTGGACATATGAACCTTTTTAAGCTTCCGTTTGCTGGAACATTTTGAACACAAGGACGTTCAAGTTTTCAAATTCAAGTCCCACTACAGCAAAACTTTATTATTTTATTATAAAAAATATATTCTTGAATTATTTAACACAATTTCTTTTATTTATGTTTGTGTTTGACAGATGTTAATTCTACATTCATATTCAATGATGGCCTTTTTAAAATTTAACATTAAATGTTTTTGAACATTGTTTTTATGCAAGTAAAAAAAATACATTCTCAGATGAAATGCAAGCTTCCAAGTAAAAGAGACCACCTGATGCTTTGGTGTCAGTTCAGACAAGCTACAGTGAACCAGGAAACTGTAGTGCAGTATTTTTATTGGAACAACAGGTGGCGTAGTAAAGGTGTGTTAAAGAATCAACCCATTGTGGCTTCAAATATGTTGCCATTTAAAAAATCTCCCTCAGCCCATTGCTACTTATTATCATCACAGTCCACACAGAGTGCACTACCCTGGGCCTGGAATGTAACTGAATGTATTTTAAACATTCCGGAAGTATTACATAAAAGATTAAATGCTGCTGATTGGTTCTCTCTGTGCTGCTCACTGGGTTGTGCAGCGCTGCTCATATTTTCTCTCTGCCATTACTCATACCAATAATCACACCAATCAGATTAATAATAATCACCAATAATCACTCCTCAGGCTTTAAATTCACATCACCGGTGTCTACGGATGTCTCGACTTAGGTTTTGAAAACATCCAGAGTGGGGGAGGCCACACAAACCATCCCCTTAGCCCAGAGGTCTGCCACTCCTCGGGCTTTGGTATTCGCATCACCGGGGTCCATGGAAGTCATTTTAGATCTCCAGAGGGGAGGCAACCCAAACCATCCCCTTAGCCCAGAGGTGTGCCACTCCTCGGGCTTGAAATACGCATCACCGGGGTCCATGGAGGTCATTTTAGACCTCCAGAGAGGAGGCAACCCAAACCATCCCCTTAGCCCAGAGGTGTGCCAGTCCTCGGGCTTTGGTATTTGCATCACCGGGGTCTACGGATGTCTCAACTTGGAGATTTTTAGACATCCGGGGGGGGGGGGCACCCGAACCATCCCCTTAGCCCAGAGGTGTGCCAGTCCTCGTGCTTTGGTATTCGCATAACCGGGGTCTATGGATGCCTCGACTTAGGTTTTGAAAACATCCAGATGGGGGGGGGGGGGGGGCGGTCTCACCACCACCCTAGCCCAGAGGGCGTCACTCCTTGGGCTTTAAATTCGCATCACCGGGGTCTACGGATGTCTCGACTTAGGTTTTGAACACTTCCAGAGGGGGGGCCAGAATAACCACCACCCTAGCCAAGAGGTCATCACTCCTTGGGCTTTAAATTTGCATCACCGGGGTCTACGGATGTCTTAACTTAGGTTTTGAACACTTCCATAGGGGGGGCCAGGCATACCACCACCCTAGCCCAGAGGGCATCACTCCTCAGGCTTTAAATTCGCATCACCGGGTTCTACGGATATCTCAACTTAGGTTTTGAAAACATCCAAAGGGGAGGCCGGACTTACCACCACCCTAGCCCAGAGGGCGTCACTCCTCGGGCTTGAAATTCGCATCACCGGGGTCTACAGATGTCTCGACTTAGGTTTTGAACACATCCAGGGAAGTTGAGGGTCATGAATTTTCTTAAAATCTCAGTTGCAGGACTTTTCCTGCTTAAAAATTTTCACTTAAAAATCATTGGCTTCCAGAGGAGGGGCCGGTCTTACCGCCACCCTAGCCCCGAAGGCACCACTCTTCGGGCATGTCACTTCGCATCACCGGGGTGTATGGGTGTCTCTGGTCCAGTTCTGCCATTGCTCGTTTTCGAACTTAGAAATATTTCAAATTTTAGTCTTCCAGAGTGGAGGCCGAGCATACCAACCACTTTAGCCCAGAAGGCGTCACTCTTCGGGCTTGAATTTTGCAACACCAGAATCTACGGATGTCTCAACTTAGGTTTTGAACACATCCAGAGGGGTGGCCGGTCTTACCACCACCCTAGCCCAGAAGGCACCACTCCTAGGGCTTTAAATTCGTATCACCGGGGTCTATGGTTGTCTCAACTTAGGTTTTGAAAACCTCCATAAGGGGGGTCAAGCTTACCACAACCCTAGCCCAGAGGTGAGTCACTCCTCAGGCTTTAAATTCGCATCACCGGGGTCTACGGTTCTCTAAACTTAGGTTTTGAACACTTCCAGAGGGGGGGCTGGGCATACCACCACCCTTAGCCCAGAGGGCATCACTCCTTGGGCTTTAAATTGGCATTATCGGGGTCTACGGTTCTATCAACTTAGGTTTTGAAAACTTCCAGAGGGTGGGTCGGGCTTACCACCACCCTATCCCAGAGGGCACCACTCTTCGGGCATGTCACATCGCATCACCGGGGTCTACGGTTCTCTCAACTTAGGTTTTGAACACTTCCAAATTGGGGTCAACTTACCACCACCCTAGCCCAGAGGTGAGTCACTCCTCGGGCTTGAAATTCGCATCGCCGGGGTCTACGGATCTCCCAACTTAGGTTTTGAACACTTCCAGAGGGGGGGCCAGACTTACCACCAACCTATCCCAGAAGGCACCACTCTTCGGGCATGTCACTTCACATCACCGGGGTCTACGGATGTCTCGACTTAGGTTTTGAACATTTCCAGAGAGGGGCCGGACTTACCACCACCCTAGCCCAGAAGGCACCACTCCTCGGGCTTTAAATTTGCATCACCGGGGTCTACGGTTCTCTCGACTTAGGTTTTGAAAACCTCCATGGGGTGGGGGGGGCCGGGCATAAAACCACCCTTAGCCCAGAGGTGAGTCACTCCTCGGGCTTGAAATTCGCATCGCCGGGGTCTACGGATCTCCCAACTTAGGTTTTGAACACTTCCAGAGGGGGGGCCAGACTTACCACCAACCTATCCCAGAAGGCACCACTCTTCGGGCATGTCACTTCACATCACCGGGGTCTACGGATGTCTCGACTTAGGTTTTGAACATTTCCAGAGAGGGGCCGGACTTACCACCACCCTAGCCCAGAGGGCGTCACTCCTCGGGCTTGAATTTCGCATCACCGGGGTCTACGGTTGTCTCAACTTAGGTTTTGAAAACCTCAATAGGGGGGGTCGGGCTTACTACCACCCTAGCCCAGAGGTGAGTCACTCCTCGGGCTTGAAATACGCACCCCAGGGGTCTATGGATGTCTCGACTTAGGATTTGGAATCCTCCAGGGGGGGGGGGGGTTCGGGCCTACCACCACCCTAGCCCAGAGGTGAGTCACTCCTCGGCCTTGAAATTTGCATCACCAGGGTCTACTGACGTCTCAACTTACGTTTTGAACACTTCCAGAGGGGGGCCCGGGCTTACCACCACACTAGCCCAGAGTTGAGTCACTCCTCGGGCTTGAAATTTGCATCACAGGGGTCTACGGTTGTCTCAACTTGGGTTTTCAAAACCTCCGGGGGGGGGGGGGGGTTCGGGCTTACCACCACCCTTGCCCAGATGTGAGTCACTCCTCTGGCTTGAAATTTGCATCACCGGGGTCAACGGATGTCTCAACTTAGGCTTTCAAAACCTCCATGGGGGGGGGGGGGTCGGGCTTACCACCACCCTAGCCCATAAGTGAGTCACTCCTCTGGCTTGAATTTTGCATCTCCGGGGTCAACGGATGTCTCAACTTAGGTTTTCAAAACCTCCATGGGGGTGGGGGTCGGGCTTACCACCACCCTAGCCCATAAGTGAGTCACTCCTCTGGCTTGAAATTTGCATCACCGGGGTCTACGGATGTCTCAACTTAGGTTTTGAAAACGTCCATGGGCTGGGGGGGGGTCGGGCTTATCACCACACTAGCCCATAAGTGAGTCACTCCTCTGGCTTGAAATTTGCATCACCGGGGTCTACGGATGTCTCAACTTAGGTTTTGAAAACGTCCATGGGCTGGGGGGGGGTCGGGCTTATCACCACACTAGCCCAGAGGTGAGTCAATCCTCGGGCTTGAAATTCGCAACACAGGGGTCTACGAATGTTTTGACTTAGGATTTGAAAACCTCCATATGGGGGGTCGGGCTTACCACCACCCTAGCCCAGAGGTGAGTCACTCCTCGGGCTTTAAATTCACATCACCGGGGTCTACGGATGTCTCAACTTAGGTTTTGAAAACCTCCATGGGGGGGGGTCGGGCTTACCACCCCACTAGCCCATAGGTGAGTCAGTCTTCTGGCTTGAAATTTGCATCACCGGGGTCTACTGATGTCTCAACTTACGTTTTGAACACTTCCAGAGGGGGGCCCGGGCATACCACCACCCTAGCCCAGAGTTGAGTCACTCCTTGGGCTTAAAATTCGCATCACCGGGGTCTACGGTTGTCTCAACTTAGGTTTTGAAAACCTCCATAGGGGGGGTCGGGCTTACCACCACCCTAGCCCAGAAGTAAGTCACTCCTCGGGCTTGAAATTCGCAACACAGGGGTCTACGGATGTCTCGACTTAGGATTTGAACAGTTCCAGGGGGGGGGGGGGGGGGGTTGTGCATACCAGCACCCTAGCCCAGAGGGCGTCAACCCTTGGGCTTTAAATTGGCATCATCGGGGTCAAACCTCCACGGGGGTCGGGCTTACCACCACTCTAGCCCATAGGTGAGTCTCTCCTCCGTCTTGAAATTTGCATCACCAGGGTCTACGGATGTCTCAACTTACGTTTTGAAAACCTCCATAGGGGGGGGGGGGGGGGTCGGGCTTACCACCACCCTAGCCCAGAGTTGAGTCACTCCTCGGGCTTGAAATTCGCATTACCGGGGTCTACTGATGTCTCAACTTAGGGGTCTACAGATGTCTTAACTTGAAAACTTCCAGAGGGGGGGCCGAGCTTACCACCACCCTAGCCCAGAGGGCGTCACTCCTCGGGCTTGAAATTCGCATCACCGGGGTCTACGGATGTCTCAATTTAGGTTTTGAAAACCTCCATTGGGAGGGGTGGGGGGGTCGGGCTTACCACCACCCTACCCCAGAGGTGAGTCACTCTTCGGGCTTTAAATTTACATCACCGGGGTCAACGGATGTCTCAAATTAGGTTTTGAACACTTCCAGAGGGGGGGCCGGGCATACCACCACCCTAGCCCAGAGGGCGACACTCCTCGGGCTTTAAATTTGATTAACCGGGGTCTATGGTTGTCTCAACTTAGGTTTTGAAAACTTCTAAGGGGGGGGGGGTCGGGCTTAACACCACCCTATCCCAAAGGTGAGTCACTCCTCGGGCTTGAAATTCGCAACCCAGAGGTCTACAGATGTCTCAACTTAGGTTTTGAAAACCTCCATATGGGGGGTCGGGCTTACCACCACCCTAGCCCAAAGCTGAGTCACTCCTCGGGCTTGAAATTCGATTCGCCGGGGTTTACGGATGTCTCAAATTAGGTTTTGAACACTTCCAGAGGGGGGGCGGGCATACCACCACCCTAGCCCAGAGGGCGTCACTCCTCGGGCTTTAAATTCGCAACCCAGGGGTCTACGGATGTCTCAACTTAGGTTTTGAAAACCTCCATATGTGGGGTCGGGCTTACCACCACCCTAGCCCAGAGGTGAGTCACTCCTCTGGCTTTAAATTTACATCACCGGGGTCTACGGATGTCTCGACTTAGGTTTTGAAAATCTCCATAATGGGGGTCGGGCTTACCACCACACTAGCCCAGAGGTGAGTCACTCCTCGGGCTTGAAATTCGCATCACCGGGGTCTACGGATGTCTCAAATTAGGTTTTGAACACTTCCAGAGGGGGTGCCGGGCATACCACCACCCTAGCCCAGAAGGCACCACTCTTCAGGCATGTCACTTCGCATCACCGGGGTCTACGGATGTCTTGACTTAGGTTTTGAACACTTCCAGAGGGGGGGCCGGGTATACCACCACCCTAGCCCAGAGGGCGTCACTCCTCAGGCTTGAAATTCGCATCACCGGGGTCTACGGTTGTCTCAACTTAGGCTTTGAAAACCTCCATTGGGGGGGGAGTCAGGCTTACCACCACCCTAGCCCAGAGGTGAGTCACTCCTCGGGCTTGAAATTCGCATCACCGGGGTCTACGGATGTCTCAAATTAGGTTTTGAACACTTCCAGAGGGGGGGCCGGGCATACCACCACCCTAGCCCAGAGGGCGTCACTCCTCGGGCTTTAAATTCGAATCACCGGGGTCTACGGTTGTCTCAACTTAGGTTTTGAAAACTTCCAGAGGGGGGGGGGGGGTCGGGCTTAACACCACCCTATCCCTAAGGTGAGTCACTCCTCTGGCTTGAAATTCGCAACCCAGGGGTCTACGGATGTCTCGACTTAGGATTTGAACACTTCCAGGGGGGGGGGGGGGTCCGCATACCACCACCGTAGCCCAGAGGGCGTCAATACTTGGGCTTTAAATTGGCATCATCGGGGTCTACGGTTCTCTCAACTTAGGTTTTGAAAAATTCCAGAGGGGGGGGGGGGGGGCGGGCTTAACACCACCCTATCCCAAAGGTGAGTCACTCCTCGGGCTTGAAATTCGCAACCCAGGGGTCTACGGATGTCTCGACTTAGGTTTTGAACACTTCCAGAGGGGGGGCCGGGCATACCACCACCCTAGCCCAGAGGGCGTCACTCCTCGGGCTTGAAATTCGCATCACCGGGGTCTACGGTTGTCTCAACTTAGGTTTTGAAAATCTCAATAGGGGGGGTCGGGCTTACCACCACCCTTGCCCAGAAGTGAGTCACTCCTCGGGCTTGAAATTTGCATCACCGGGGTCTACGGTTGTCTCAACTTAGGTTTTGAAAACCTCCATAAGGGGAGTCGGGCTTACCACCACCCTAGCCCAGAGGTAAGTCACTCCTTGGGCTTGAAATTCGCAACACAGGGGTCTACGGATGTCTCGACTTAGGCTTTGAAAACCTCCATTGGGGGGGGAGTCGGGCTTACCACCACCCTAGCCCAGAGGTGAGTCACTCCTCGGGCTTGAAATTCGCATCACCGGGGTCTACGGATGTCTCAAATTAGGTTTTGAACACTTCCAGAGGGGGGGCCGGGCATACCACCACCCTAGCCCAGAGGGCGTCACTCCTCGGGCTTTAAATTCGATTCACCGGGGTCTACGGTTGTCTCAACTTAGGTTTTGAAAACTTCCAGAGGGGGGGGGGGGGGGGGGGGGGGTCGGGCTTAACACCACCCTATCCCTAAGGTGAGTCACTCCTCTGGCTTGAAATTCGCAACCCAGGGGTCTACGGATGTCTCGACTTAGGATTTGAACACTTCCAGGGGGGGGGGGGGGGCGCATACCACCACCGTAGCCCGGAGGGCGTCAATCCTTGGGCTTTAAATTGGCATCATCGGGGTCTACGGTTCTCTCAACTTAGGCTTTAAAAAATTCCAGAGGGGGGGGGGGGGGGGCGGGCTTAACACCACCCTATCCCAAAGGTGAGTCACTCCTCGGGCTTGAAATTCGCAACCCAGGGGTCTACGGATGTCTCGACTTAGGTTTTGAACACTTCCAGAGGGGGGGCCGGGTATACCACCACCCTAGCCCAGAGGGCGTCACTCCTCGGGCTTGAAATTCGCATCACCGGGGTCTACGATTGTCTCAAGTTAGGTTTTGAAAATCTCAATAGGGGGGGTCGGGCTTACCACCACCCTAGCCCAGAGGGCGTCACTCCTTGGGCTTTAAATTCGATTCACCTGGGTCTACGCTTGTCTCAACTTAGGTTTTGAAAAGTTCCAGAGGGGGGGTCGGGTATACCACCACCCTAGCCCAGAGGGCGTCACTCCTCGGGCTTGAAATTCGCATCACCAGGGTCTACGGTTGTCTCAACTTAGGTTTTGAAAATCTCCATAATGGGGGTCGGGCTTACAACCACACTACCCCAGAGGTGAGTCACTCCTCGGGCTTGAAATTCGCATCACCGGGGTCTACGGATGTCTCAAATTAGGTTTTGAACACTTCCAGAGGGGGTGCCGGGCATACCACCACCCTAGCCCAGAAGGCACCACTCTTCAGGCATGTCACTTCGCATCACCGGGGTCTACGGATGTCTCGACTTAGGTTTTGAACACTTCCAGAGGGGGGGCCGGACTTACCACCACCCTAGCCAAGAAGGCAACACTCCTCGGGCTTTAAATTCGCATCACCGGGGTCTACGGTTGTCTCAACTTAGGTTTTGAAAATCTCAATAGGGGGGGTCGGGCTTACCACCACCCTTGCCAAGAAGTGAGTCACTCCTCGGGCTTGAAATTTGCATCACCGGGGTCTACGGTTGTCTCAACTTAGGTTTTGAAAACTTCTAAGGGGGGGGGGGGGGTCGGGCTTAACACCACCCTAGCCCAGAGGTAAGTCACTCCTCGGGCTTGAAATTCGCAACACAGGGGTCTACGGATGTCTCGACTTAGGCTTTGAAAACCTCCATTGGGGGGGGAGTCGGGCTTACCACCACCCTAGCCCAGAGGTGAGTCACTCCTCGGGCTTGAAATTCGCATCACCGGGGTCTACGGATGTCTCAAATTAGGTTTTGAACACTTCCAGAGGGGGGGCCGGGCATACCACCACCCTAGCCCAGAGGGCGTCACTCCTCGGGCTTTAAATTCGATTCACCGGGGTCTACGGTTGTCTCAACTTAGGTTTTGAAAACTTCCAGAGGGGGGGGGGGGGTTCGGGCTTAACACCACCCTATCCCTAAGGTGAGTCACTCCTCTGGCTTGAAATTTGCAACCCGGGGGTCTACGGATGTCTCGACTTAGGATTTGAACACTTCCAGGGGGGGGGGGGGGTGAGCATACCACCACCGTAGCCCAGAGGGCGTCAATCCTTGGGCTTTAAATTGGCATCATCGGGGTCTACGGTTCTCTCAACTTAGGTTTTGAAAAATTCCAGAGGGGGGGGGGGGGGGGGCGGGCTTAACACCACCCTATCCCAAAGGTGAGTCACTCCTCGGGCTTGATATTCGCAACCCAGGGGTCTACGGATGTCTCGACTTAGGATTTGAACACTTCCGGGGGGTGGGGGGGGTTGCGCATACCAGCACCCTAGCCCAGAGGGCGTCAATCCTTGGGCTTTAAATTGGCATCATCGGGGTCAAACCTCCACGGGGGTCGGGCTTACCACCACTCTAGCCCATAGGTGAGTCTCTCCTCCGTCTTGAAATTTGCATCACCAGGGTCTACTGATGTCTCAACTTACGTTTTGAAAACCTCCATGGGGGGTGGGGGGGTCGGGCTTACCACCACCCTAGCCCAGAGTTGAGTCACTCCTCGGGCTTGAAATTCGCATTACCGGGGTCTACTGATGTCTCAACTTAGGGGTCTACAGATGTCTTAACTTGAAAACTTCCAGAGGGGGGGCCGAGCTTACCACCACCCTAGCCCAGAGGGCGTCACTCCTCGGGCTTGAAATTCGCATCACCGGGGTCTACGGATGTCTCAATTTAGGTTTTGAAAACCTCCATTGGGAGGGGTGGGGGGGTCGGGCTTACCACCACCCTACCCCAGAGGTGAGTCACTCTTCGGGCTTTAAATTTACATCACCGGGGTCAACGGATGTCTCAAATTAGGTTTTGAACACTTCCAGAGGGGGGGCCGGGCATACCACCACCCTAGCCCAGAGGGAGACACTCCTCGGGCTTTAAATTTGATTAACCGGGGTCTATGGTTGTCTCAACTTAGGTTTTGAAAACTTCTAAGGGGGGGGGGGGTCGGGCTTAACACCACCCTATCCCAAAGGTGAGTCACTCCTCGGGCTTGAAATTCGCAACCCAGAGGTCTACGGATGTCTCAACTTAGGTTTTGAAAACCTCCATATGGGGGGTCGGGCTTACCACCACCCTAGCCCAAAGCTGAGTCACTCCTCGGGCTTGAAATTCGATTCGCTGGGGTTTACGGATGTCTCAAAGTAGGTTTTGAACACTTCCAGAGGGGGGGCCGGGCATACCACCACCCTAGCCCAGAGGGCGACACTCCTCGGGCTTTAAATTTGATTAACCGGGGTCTATGGTTGTCTCAACTTAGGTTTTGAAAACTTCTAAGGGGGGGGGGGGTCGGGCTTAACACCACCCTATCCCAAAGGTGAGTCACTCCTCGGGCTTGAAATTCGCAACCCAGAGGTCTACGGATGTCTCAACTTAGGTTTTGAAAACCTCCATATGGGGGGTCGGGCTTACCACCACCCTAGCCCAAAGCTGAGTCACTCCTCGGGCTTGAAATTCGATTCGCCGGGGTTTACGGATGTCTCAAATTAGGTTTTGAACACTTCCAGAGGGGGGGCGGGCATACCACCACCCTAGCCCAGAGGGCGTCACTCCTCGGGCTTTAAATTCGCAACCCAGGGGTCAACGGATGTCTCAACTTAGGTTTTGAAAACCTCCATATGTGGGGTCGGGCTTACCACCACCCTAGCCCAGAGGTGAGTCACTCCTCTGGCTTTAAATTTACATCACCGGGGTCTACGGATGTCTCGACTTAGGTTTTGAAAATCTCCATAATGGGGGTCGGGCTTACCACCACACTAGCCCAGAGGTGAGTCACTCCTCGGGCTTGAAATTCGCATCACCGGGGTCTACGGATGTCTCAAATTAGGTTTTGAACACTTCCAGAGGGGGTGTCGGGCATACCACCACCCTAGCCCAGAAGGCACCACTCTTCAGGCATGTCACTTCGCATCACCGGGGTCTACGGATGTCTTGACTTAGGTTTTGAACACTTCCAGAGGGGGGGCCGGGTATACCCCCACCCTAGCCCAGAGGGCGTCACTCCTCAGGCTTGAAATTCGCATCACCGGGGTCTACGGTTGTCTCAACTTAGGCTTTGAAAACCTCCATTGGGGGGGGAGTCGGGCTTACCACCACCCTAGCCCAGAGGTGAGTCACTCCTCTGGCTTTAAATTTACATCACCGGGGTCTACGGATGTCTCGACTTAGGTTTTGAAAATCTCCATAATGGGAGTCGGGCTTACCACCACCCTAGCCCAGAGGTGAGTCACTCCTCGGGCTTGAAATTCGCATCACCGGGGTCTACGGATGTCTCAAATTAGGTTTTGAACACTTCCAGAGGGGGGGCCGGGCATACCACCACCCTAGCCCAGAGGGCGTCACTCCTCGGGCTTTAAATTCGATTCACCGGGGTCTACGGTTGTCTCAACTTAGGTTTTGAAAACTTCCAGAGGGGGGGGGGGGGTCGGGCTTAACACCACCCTATCCCTAAGGTGAGTCACTCCTCTGGCTTGAAATTCGCAACCCAGGGGTCTACGGATGTCTCGACTTAGGATTTGAACACTTCCAGGGGGGGGGGGGGGGTGCGCATACCACCACCGTAGCCCAGAGGGCGTCAATCCTTGGGCTTTAAGTTGGCATCATCGGGGTCTACGGTTCTCTCAACTTAGGTTTTGAAAAATTCCAGAGGGGGGGGGGGGGGGGGGGGCTTAACACCACCCTATCCCTAAGGTGAGTCACTCCTCTGGCTTGAAATTCGCAACCCAGGGGTCTACGGATGTCTCGACTTAGGATTTGAACACTTCCAGGGGGGGGGGGGGGGTGCGCATACCACCACCGTAGCCCAGAGGGCGTCAATCCTTGGGCTTTAAATTGGCATCATCGGGGTCTACGGTTCTCTCAACTTAGGTTTTGAAAAATTCCAGAGGGGGGGGGGGGGGGGCTTAACACCACCCTATCCCAAAGGTGAGTCACTCCTCGGGCTTGAAATTCGCAACCCAGGGGTCTACGGATGTCTCGACTTAGGTTCTGAACACTTCCAGAGGGGGGGCCGGGTATACCACCACCCTAGCCCAGAGGGCGTCACTCCTCGGGCTTGAAATTCGCATCACCGGGGTCTACGATTGTCTCAAGTTAGGTTTTGAAAATCTCAATAGGGGGGGTCGGGCTTACCACCACCCTAGCCCAGAGGTGAGTCACTCCTCGGGCTTGAAATTCGCATCACCGGGGTCTACGGATGTCTCAAATTAGGTTTTGAACACTTCCAGAGGGGGTGTCGGGCATACCACCACCCTAGCCCAGAAGGCACCACTCTTCAGGCATGTCACTTCGCATCACCGGGGTCTACGGATGTCTTGACTTAGGTTTTGAACACTTCCAGAGGGGGGGCCGGGTATACCCCCACCCTAGCCCAGAGGGCGTCACTCCTCAGGCTTGAAATTCGCATCACCGGGGTCTACGGTTGTCTCAACTTAGGCTTTGAAAACCTCCATTGGGGGGGGAGTCGGGCTTACCACCACCCTAGCCCAGAGGTGAGTCACTCCTCGGGCTTGAAATTCGCATCACCGGGGTCTACGGATGTCTCAAATTAGGTTTAGAACACTTCCAGAGGGGGGGCCGGGCATACCACCACCCTAGCCCAGAGGGCGTCACTCCTCGGGCTTTAAATTCGATTCACCGGGGTCTACGGTTGTCTCAACTTAGGTTTTGAAAACTTCCAGAGGGGGGGGGGGGGGTCGGGCTTAACACCACCCTATCCCTAAGGTGAGTCACTCCTCTGGCTTGAAATTCGCAACCCAGGGGTCTACGGATGTCTCGACTTAGGATTTGAACACTTCCAGGGGGGGGGGGGGTGCGCATACCACCACCGTAGCCCAGAGGGCGTCAATCCTTGGGCTTTAAATTGGCATCATCGGGGTCTACGGTTCTCTCAACTTAGGTTTTGAAAAATTCCAGAGGGGGGGGGGGGGGGGGCGGGCTTAACACCACCCTATCCCAAAGGTGAGTCACTCCTCGGGCTTGAAATTCGCAACCCAGGGGTCTACGGATGTCTCGACTTAGGTTTTGAACACTTCCAGAGGGGGGGCCGGGCATACCACCACCCTAGCCCAGAGGGCGTCACTCCTCGGGCTTGAAATTCGCATCACCGGGGTCTACGGTTGTCTCAACTTAGGTTTTGAAAATCTCAATAGGAGGGGTCGGGCTTACCACCACCCTAGCCCAGAGGTAAGTCACTCCTCGGGCTTGAAATTCGCAACACAGGGGTCTACGGATGTCTCGACTTAGGATTTGAACACTTCCAGGGGGGGGGGGGGTGCGCATACCACCACCGTAGCCCAGAGGGCGTCAATCCTTGGGCTTTAAATTGGCATCATCGGGGTCTACGGTTCTCTCAACTTAGGTTTTGAAAAATTCCAGAGGGGGGGGGGGGGGGGCGGGCTTAACACCACCCTATCCCAAAGGTGAGTCACTCCTCGGGCTTGAAATTCGCAACCCAGGGGTCTACGGATGTCTCGACTTAGGTTTTGAACACTTCCAGAGGGGGGGCCGGGCATACCACCACCCTAGCCCAGAGGGCGTCACTCCTCGGGCTTGAAATTCGCATCACCGGGGTCTACGGTTGTCTCAACTTAGGTTTTGAAAATCTCAATAGGAGGGGTCGGGCTTACCACCACCCTAGCCCAGAGGTAAGTCACTCCTCGGGCTTGAAATTCGCAACACAGGGGTCTACGGATGTCTCGACTTAGGCTTTGAAAACCTCCATTGGGGGGGGGGGTCGGGCTTAACACCACCCTATCCCTAAGGTGAGTCACTCCTCTGGCTTGAAATTCGCAACCCAGGGGTCTACGGATGTCTCAAATTAGGTTTTGAACACTTCCAGGGGGGGGGGGGGTGCGCATACCACCACCGTAGCCCAGAGGGCGTCAATCCTTGGGCTTTAAATTGGCATCATCGGGGTCTACGGTTCTCTCAACTTAGGTTTTGAACACTTCCAGAGGGGGGGGCCGGGCATACCACCACCCTAGCCCAGAGGGCGTCACTCCTCGGGCTTGAAATTCGCATCACCGGGGTCTACGGTTGTCTCAACTTAGGTTTTGAAAATCTCAATAGGAGGGGTCGGGCTTACCACCACCCTAGCCCAGAGGTGAGTCACTCCTCGGGCTTGAAATTCGCATCACCGGGGTCTACGGATGTCTTGACTTAGGTTTTGAACACTTCCAGAGGGGGGGCCGGACTTACCACCACCCTAGCCAAGAAGGCAACACTCCTCGGGCTTTAAATTCGCATCACCGGGGTCTACGGTTGTCTCAACTTAGGTTTTGAACACTTCCAGAGGGGGGGCCGGGTATACCACCACCCTAGCCCAGAGGGCGTCACTCCTCGGGCTTGAAATTCGCATCACCGGGATCTACGATTGTCTCAACTTAGGTTTTGAAAATCTCAATAGGGGGGGTCGGGCTTACCACCACCCTAGCCCAGAGGGCGTCACTCCTTGGGCTTTAAATTCGATTCACCGGGGTCTACGCTTGTCTCAACTTAGGTTTTGAAAACTTCCAGAGGGGGGGCCGGGTATACCACCACCCTAGCCCAGAGGGCGTCACTCCTCGGGCTTGAAATTTGCATCACCGGGGTCTACGGTTGTCTCAACTTAGGTTTTGAAAATCTCAATTGGGGGGGTCGGGCTTACCACCACCCTTGCCCAGAAGTGAGTCACTCCTCGGGCTTGAAATTTGCATCACCGGGGTCTACGGTTGTCTCAACTTAGGTTCTGAAAACCTCCATAAGGGGGGTCGGGCTTACCACCACCCTAGCCCAGAGGTAAGTCACTCCTCGGGCTTGAAATTCGCAACACAGGGGTCTACGGATGTCTCGACTTAGGCTTTGAAAACCTCCATGTGGGGGGTCGGGCTTACCCCCACCCTAGCCCAGAGGTGAGTCAATCCTCGGGCTTTAAATTCACATCACCGGGGTCTACGGATGTCTCAACTTAGGCTTTGAAAACCTCCATGGGGTGGGGGGGGGGGTCGGGCTTACCACCACCCTATCCCAGAGTTGAGTCACTCCTCGGGCTTGAAATTCGCATCACCGGGGTCTACGGATGTCTCAACTTACGTTTTGAAAACCTCCATGGGGGGGGGGGGGGGTCGGGCTTACCACCACCCTAGCCCAGAGTTGAGTCACTCCTCGGGCTTGAAATTCGCATTACCGGGGTCTACTGATGTCTCAACTTAGGGGTCAACAGATGTCTTAACTTGAAAACTTCCAGAGGGGGGGCCGAGCTTACCACCAACACACTCTATCAGATTTCACTCCTCGGGCTTGAAATTCGCATCACCGGGGTCTACGGATGTCTCAATTTAGGTTTTGAAAACCTCCATTGGGAGGGGTGGGGGGGTCGGGCTTACCACCACCCTACCCCAGAGGTGAGTCACTCTTCGGGCTTTAAATTTACATCACCGGGGTCAACGGATGTCTCAAATTAGGTTTTGAACACTTCCAGAGGGGGGGCCGGGCATACCACCACCCTAGCCCAGAGGGCGACACTCCTCGGGCTTTAAATTTGATTAACCGGGGTCTATGGTTGTCTCAACTTAGGTTTTGAAAACTTCTAAGGGGGGGGGGGGGGGGTCGGGCTTAACACCACCCTATCCCAAAGGTGAGTCACTCCTCGGGCTTGAAATTCGCAACCCAGAGGTCTACGGATGTCTCAACTTAGGTTTTGAAAACCTCCATATGGGGGGTCGGGCTTACCACCACCCTAGCCCAAAGCTGAGTCACTCCTCGGGCTTGAAATTCGATTCGCCGGGGTTTACGGATGTCTCAAATTAGGTTTTGAACACTTCCAGAGGGGGGGCGGGCATACCACCACCCTAGCCCAGAGGGCGTCACTCCTCGGGCTTTAAATTCGCAACCCAGGGGTCTACGGATGTCTCAACTTAGGTTTTGAAAACCTCCATATGTGGGGTCGGGCTTACCACCACCCTAGCCCAGAGGTGAGTCACTCCTCTGGCTTTAAATTTACATCACCGGGGTCTACGGATGTCTCGACTTAGGTTTTGAAAATCTCCATAATGGGGGTCGGGCTTACCACCACACTAGCCCAGAGGTGAGTCACTCCTCGGGCTTGAAATTCGCATCACAGGGGTCTACGGATGTCTCAAATTAGGTTTTGAACACTTCCAGAGGGGGTGTCGGGCATACCACCACCCTAGCCCAGAAGGCACCACTCTTCAGGCATGTCACTTCGCATCACCGGGGTCTACGGATGTCTTGACTTAGGTTTTGAACACTTCCAGAGGGGGGGCCGGGTATACCCCCACCCTAGCCCAGAGGGCGTCACTCCTCAGGCTTGAAATTCGCATCACCGGGGTCTACGGTTGTCTCAACTTAGGCTTTGAAAACCTCCATTGGGGGGGGAGTCGGGCTTACCACCACCCTAGCCCAGAGGTGAGTCACTCCTCTGGCTTTAAATTTACATCACCGGGGTCTACGGATGTCTCGACTTAGGTTTTGAAAATCTCCATAATGGGAGTCGGGCTTACCACCACCCTAGCCCAGAGGTGAGTCACTCCTCGGGCTTGAAATTCGCATCACCGGGGTCTACGGATGTCTCAAATTAGGTTTTGAACACTTCCAGAGGGGGGGCCGGGCATACCACCACCCTAGCCCAGAGGGCGTCACTCCTCGGGCTTTAAATTCGATTCACCGGGGTCTACGGTTGTCTCAACTTAGGTTTTGAAAACTTCCAGAGGGGGGGGGGGGTCGGGCTTAACACCACCCTATCCCTAAGGTGAGTCACTCCTCTGGCTTGAAATTCGCAACCCAGGGGTCTACGGATGTCTCGACTTAGGATTTGAACACTTCCAGGGGGGGGGGGGGGGTCGGGCTTACCACCACCCTACCCCAGAGGTGAGTCACTCTTCGGGCTTTAAATTTACATCACCGGGGTCAACGGATGTCTCAAATTAGGTTTTGAACACTTCCAGAGGGGGGGCCGGGCATACCACCACCCTAGCCCAGAGGGCGACACTCCTCGGGCTTTAAATTTGATTAACCGGGGTCTATGGTTGTCTCAACTTAGGTTTTGAAAACTTCTAAGGGGGGGGGGGGGGTCGGGCTTAACACCACCCTATCCCAAAGGTGAGTCACTCCTCGGGCTTGAAATTCGCAACCCAGAGGTCTACGGATGTCTCAACTTAGGTTTTGAAAACCTCCATATGGGGGGTCGGGCTTACCACCACCCTAGCCCAAAGCTGAGTCACTCCTCGGGCTTGAAATTCGATTCGCCGGGGTTTACGGATGTCTCAAATTAGGTTTTGAACACTTCCAGAGGGGGGGCGGGCATACCACCACCCTAGCCCAGAGGGCGTCACTCCTCGGGCTTTAAATTCGCAACCCAGGGGTCTACGGATGTCTCAACTTAGGTTTTGAAAACCTCCATATGTGGGGTCGGGCTTACCACCACCCTAGCCCAGAGGTGAGTCACTCCTCTGGCTTTAAATTTACATCACCGGGGTCTACGGATGTCTCGACTTAGGTTTTGAAAATCTCCATAATGGGGGTCGGGCTTACCACCACACTAGCCCAGAGGTGAGTCACTCCTCGGGCTTGAAATTCGCATCACAGGGGTCTACGGATGTCTCAAATTAGGTTTTGAACACTTCCAGAGGGGGTGTCGGGCATACCACCACCCTAGCCCAGAAGGCACCACTCTTCAGGCATGTCACTTCGCATCACCGGGGTCTACGGATGTCTTGACTTAGGTTTTGAACACTTCCAGAGGGGGGGCCGGGTATACCCCCACCCTAGCCCAGAGGGCGTCACTCCTCAGGCTTGAAATTCGCATCACCGGGGTCTACGGTTGTCTCAACTTAGGCTTTGAAAACCTCCATTGGGGGGGGAGTCGGGCTTACCACCACCCTAGCCCAGAGGTGAGTCACTCCTCTGGCTTTAAATTTACATCACCGGGGTCTACGGATGTCTCGACTTAGGTTTTGAAAATCTCCATAATGGGAGTCGGGCTTACCACCACCCTAGCCCAGAGGTGAGTCACTCCTCGGGCTTGAAATTCGCATCACCGGGGTCTACGGATGTCTCAAATTAGGTTTTGAACACTTCCAGAGGGGGGGCCGGGCATACCACCACCCTAGCCCAGAGGGCGTCACTCCTCGGGCTTTAAATTCGATTCACCGGGGTCTACGGTTGTCTCAACTTAGGTTTTGAAAACTTCCAGAGGGGGGGGGGGGTCGGGCTTAACACCACCCTATCCCTAAGGTGAGTCACTCCTCTGGCTTGAAATTCGCAACCCAGGGGTCTACGGATGTCTCGACTTAGGATTTGAACACTTCCAGGGGGGGGGGGGGGGTGCGCATACCACCACCGTAGCCCAGAGGGCGTCAATCCTTGGGCTTTAAATTGGCATCATCGGGGTCTACGGTTCTCTCAACTTAGGTTTTGAAAAATTCCAGAGGGGGGGGGGGGGGGGGGGGCTTAACACCACCCTATCCCAAAGGTGAGTCACTCCTCGGGCTTGAAATTCGCAACCCAGGGGTCTACGGATGTCTCGACTTAGGTTCTGAACACTTCCAGAGGGGGGGCCGGGTATACCACCACCCTAGCCCAGAGGGCGTCACTCCTCGGGCTTGAAATTCGCATCACCGGGGTCTACGATTGTCTCAAGTTAGGTTTTGAAAATCTCAATAGGGGGGGTCGGGCTTACCACCACCCTAGCCCAGAGGTGAGTCACTCCTCGGGCTTGAAATTCGCATCACCGGGGTCTACGGATGTCTCAAATTAGGTTTTGAACACTTCCAGAGGGGGTGTCGGGCATACCACCACCCTAGCCCAGAAGGCACCACTCTTCAGGCATGTCACTTCGCATCACCGGGGTCTACGGATGTCTTGACTTAGGTTTTGAACACTTCCAGAGGGGGGGCCGGGTATACCCCCACCCTAGCCCAGAGGGCGTCACTCCTCAGGCTTGAAATTCGCATCACCGGGGTCTACGGTTGTCTCAACTTAGGCTTTGAAAACCTCCATTGGGGGGGGAGTCGGGCTTACCACCACCCTAGCCCAGAGGTGAGTCACTCCTCGGGCTTGAAATTCGCATCACCGGGGTCTACGGATGTCTCAAATTAGGTTTAGAACACTTCCAGAGGGGGGGCCGGGCATACCACCACCCTAGCCCAGAGGGCGTCACTCCTCGGGCTTTAAATTCGATTCACCGGGGTCTACGGTTGTCTCAACTTAGGTTTTGAAAACTTCCAGAGGGGGGGGGGGGGGTCGGGCTTAACACCACCCTATCCCTAAGGTGAGTCACTCCTCTGGCTTGAAATTCGCAACCCAGGGGTCTACGGATGTCTCGACTTAGGATTTGAACACTTCCAGGGGGGGGGGGGGGTGCGCATACCACCACCGTAGCCCAGAGGGCGTCAATCCTTGGGCTTTAAATTGGCATCATCGGGGTCTACGGTTCTCTCAACTTAGGTTTTGAAAAATTCCAGAGGGGGGGGGGGGGCGGGCTTAACACCACCCTATCCCAAAGGTGAGTCACTCCTCGGGCTTGAAATTCGCAACCCAGGGGTCTACGGATGTCTCGACTTAGGTTTTGAACACTTCCAGAGGGGGGGCCGGGCATACCACCACCCTAGCCCAGAGGGCGTCACTCCTCGGGCTTGAAATTCGCATCACCGGGGTCTACGGTTGTCTCAACTTAGGTTTTGAAAATCTCAATAGGAGGGGTCGGGCTTACCACCACCCTAGCCCAGAGGTAAGTCACTCCTCGGGCTTGAAATTCGCAACACAGGGGTCTACGGATGTCTCGACTTAGGCTTTGAAAACCTCCATTGGGGGGGGGGTCGGGCTTAACACCACCCTATCCCTAAGGTGAGTCACTCCTCTGGCTTGAAATTCGCAACCCAGGGGTCTACGGATGTCTCAAATTAGGTTTTGAACACTTCCAGGGGGGGGGGGGGGTGCGCATACCACCACCGTAGCCCAGAGGGCGTCAATCCTTGGGCTTTAAATTGGCATCATCGGGGTCTACGGTTCTCTCAACTTAGGTTTTGAACACTTCCAGAGGGGGGGCCGGGCATACCACCACCCTAGCCCAGAGGGCGTCACTCCTCGGGCTTGAAATTCGCATCACCGGGGTCTACGGTTGTCTCAACTTAGGTTTTGAAAATCTCAATAGGAGGGGTCGGGCTTACCACCACCCTAGCCCAGAGGTAAGTCACTCCTCGGGCTTGAAATTCGCAACCCAGGGGTCTACGGATGTCTCGACTTAGGTTCTGAACACTTCCAGAGGGGGGGCCGGACTTACCACCACCCTAGCCAAGAAGGCAACACTCCTCGGGCTTTAAATTCGCATCACCGGGGTCTACGGTTGTCTCAACTTAGGTTTTGAACACTTCCAGAGGGGGGGCCGGGTATACCACCACCCTAGCCCAGAGGGCGTCACTCCTCGGGCTTGAAATTCGCATCACCGGGATCTACGATTGTCTCAACTTAGGTTTTGAAAATCTCAATAGGGGGGGTCGGGCTTACCACCACCCTAGCCCAGAGGGCGTCACTCCTTGGGCTTTAAATTCGATTCACCGGGGTCTACGCTTGTCTCAACTTAGGTTTTGAAAACTTCCAGAGGGGGGGCCGGGTATACCACCACCCTAGCCCAGAGGGCGTCACTCCTCGGGCTTGAAATTTGCATCACCGGGGTCTACGGTTGTCTCAACTTAGGTTTTGAAAATCTCAATTGGGGGGGTCGGGCTTACCACCACCCTTGCCCAGAAGTGAGTCACTCCTCGGGCTTGAAATTTGCATCACCGGGGTCTACGGTTGTCTCAACTTAGGTTCTGAAAACCTCCATAAGGGGGGTCGGGCTTACCACCACCCTAGCCCAGAGGTAAGTCACTCCTCGGGCTTGAAATTCGCAACACAGGGGTCTACGGATGTCTCGACTTAGGCTTTGAAAACCTCCATGTGGGGGGTCGGGCTTACCCCCACCCTAGCCCAGAGGTGAGTCAATCCTCGGGCTTTAAATTCACATCACCGGGGTCTACGGATGTCTCAACTTAGGCTTTGAAAACCTCCATGGGGTGGGGGGGGGGGTCGGGCTTACCACCACCCTATCCCAGAGTTGAGTCACTCCTCGGGCTTGAAATTCGCATCACCGGGGTCTACGGATGTCTCAACTTACGTTTTGAAAACCTCCATGGGGGGGGGGGGGTCGGGCTTACCACCACCCTAGCCCAGAGTTGAGTCACTCCTCGGGCTTGAAATTCGCATTACCGGGGTCTACTTATGTCTCAACTTAGGGGTCAACAGATGTCTTAACTTGAAAACTTCCAGAGGGGGGGCCGAGCTTACCACCACCCTAGCCCAGAGGGCGTCACTCCTCGGGCTTGAAATTCGCATCACCGGGGTCTACGGATGTCTCAATTTAGGTTTTGAAAACCTCCATTGGGAGGGGTGGGGGGGTCGGGCTTACCACCACCCTACCCCAGAGGTGAGTCACTCTTCGGGCTTTAAATTTACATCACCGGGGTCAACGGATGTCTCAAATTAGGTTTTGAACACTTCCAGAGGGGGGGCCGGGCATACCACCACCCTAGCCCAGAGGGCGACACTCCTCGGGCTTTAAATTTGATTAACCGGGGTCTATGGTTGTCTCAACTTAGGTTTTGAAAACTTCTAAGGGGGGGGGGGTCGGGCTTAACACCACCCTATCCCAAAGGTGAGTCACTCCTCGGGCTTGAAATTCGCAACCCAGAGGTCTACGGATGTCTCAACTTAGGTTTTGAAAACCTCCATATGGGGGGTCGGGCTTACCACCACCCTAGCCCAAAGCTGAGTCACTCCTCGGGCTTGAAATTCGATTCGCTGGGGTTTACGGATGTCTCAAATTAGGTTTTGAACACTTCCAGAGGGGGGGCCGGGCATACCACCACCCTAGCCCAGAGGGCGACACTCCTCGGGCTTTAAATTTGATTAACCGGGGTCTATGGTTGTCTCAACTTAGGTTTTGAAAACTTCTAAGGGGGGGGGGGGGTCGGGCTTAACACCACCCTATCCCAAAGGTGAGTCACTCCTCGGGCTTGAAATTCGCAACCCAGAGGTCTACGGATGTCTCAACTTAGGTTTTGAAAACCTCCATATGGGGGGTCGGGCTTACCACCACCCTAGCCCAAAGCTGAGTCACTCCTCGGGCTTGAAATTCGATTCGCCGGGGTTTACGGATGTCTCAAATTAGGTTTTGAACACTTCCAGAGGGGGGGCGGGCATACCACCACCCTAGCCCAGAGGGCGTCACTCCTCGGGCTTTAAATTCGCAACCCAGGGGTCTACGGATGTCTCAACTTAGGTTTTGAAAACCTCCATATGTGGGGTCGGGCTTACCACCACCCTAGCCCAGAGGTGAGTCACTCCTCTGGCTTTAAATTTACATCACCGGGGTCTACGGATGTCTCGACTTAGGTTTTGAAAATCTCCATAATGGGGGTCGGGCTTACCACCACACTAGCCCAGAGGTGAGTCACTCCTCGGGCTTGAAATTCGCATCACAGGGGTCTACGGATGTCTCAAATTAGGTTTTGAACACTTCCAGAGGGGGTGTCGGGCATACCACCACCCTAGCCCAGAAGGCACCACTCTTCAGGCATGTCACTTCGCATCACCGGGGTCTACGGATGTCTTGACTTAGGTTTTGAACACTTCCAGAGGGGGGGCCGGGTATACCCCCACCCTAGCCCAGAGGGCGTCACTCCTCAGGCTTGAAATTCGCATCACCGGGGTCTACGGTTGTCTCAACTTAGGCTTTGAAAACCTCCATTGGGGGGGGAGTCGGGCTTACCACCACCCTAGCCCAGAGGTGAGTCACTCCTCTGGCTTTAAATTTACATCACCGGGGTCTACGGATGTCTCGACTTAGGTTTTGAAAATCTCCATAATGGGAGTCGGGCTTACCACCACCCTAGCCCAGAGGTGAGTCACTCCTCGGGCTTGAAATTCGCATCACCGGGGTCTACGGATGTCTCAAATTAGGTTTTGAACACTTCCAGAGGGGGGGCCGGGCATACCACCACCCTAGCCCAGAGGGCGTCACTCCTCGGGCTTTAAATTCGATTCACCGGGGTCTACGGTTGTCTCAACTTAGGTTTTGAAAACTTCCAGAGGGGGGGGGGGTCGGGCTTAACACCACCCTATCCCTAAGGTGAGTCACTCCTCTGGCTTGAAATTCGCAACCCAGGGGTCTACGGATGTCTCGACTTAGGATTTGAACACTTCCAGGGGGGGGGGGGGTGCGCATACCACCACCGTAGCCCAGAGGGCGTCAATCCTTGGGCTTTAAATTGGCATCATCGGGGTCTACGGTTCTCTCAACTTAGGTTTTGAAAAATTCCAGAGGGGGGGGGGGGGGGGCTTAACACCACCCTATCCCAAAGGTGAGTCACTCCTCGGGCTTGAAATTCGCAACCCAGGGGTCTACGGATGTCTCGACTTAGGTTCTGAACACTTCCAGAGGGGGGGCCGGGTATACCACCACCCTAGCCCAGAGGGCGTCACTCCTCGGGCTTGAAATTCGCATCACCGGGGTCTACGATTGTCTCAAGTTAGGTTTTGAAAATCTCAATAGGGGGGGTCGGGCTTACCACCACCCTAGCCCAGAGGTGAGTCACTCCTCGGGCTTGAAATTCGCATCACCGGGGTCTACGGATGTCTCAAATTAGGTTTTGAACACTTCCAGAGGGGGTGTCGGGCATACCACCACCCTAGCCCAGAAGGCACCACTCTTCAGGCATGTCACTTCGCATCACCGGGGTCTACGGATGTCTTGACTTAGGTTTTGAACACTTCCAGAGGGGGGGCCGGGTATACCCCCACCCTAGCCCAGAGGGCGTCACTCCTCAGGCTTGAAATTCGCATCACCGGGGTCTACGGTTGTCTCAACTTAGGCTTTGAAAACCTCCATTGGGGGGGGAGTCGGGCTTACCACCACCCTAGCCCAGAGGTGAGTCACTCCTCGGGCTTGAAATTCGCATCACCGGGGTCTACGGATGTCTCAAATTAGGTTTAGAACACTTCCAGAGGGGGGGCCGGGCATACCACCACCCTAGCCCAGAGGGCGTCACTCCTCGGGCTTTAAATTCGATTCACCGGGGTCTACGGTTGTCTCAACTTAGGTTTTGAAAACTTCCAGAGGGGGGGGGGGGGTCGGGCTTAACACCACCCTATCCCTAAGGTGAGTCACTCCTCTGGCTTGAAATTCGCAACCCAGGGGTCTACGGATGTCTCGACTTAGGATTTGAACACTTCCAGGGGGGGGGGGGGGGTGCGCATACCACCACCGTAGCCCAGAGGGCGTCAATCCTTGGGCTTTAAATTGGCATCATCGGGGTCTACGGTTCTCTCAACTTAGGTTTTGAAAAATTCCAGAGGGGGGGGGGGGGCGGGCTTAACACCACCCTATCCCAAAGGTGAGTCACTCCTCGGGCTTGAAATTCGCAACCCAGGGGTCTACGGATGTCTCGACTTAGGTTTTGAACACTTCCAGAGGGGGGGCCGGGCATACCACCACCCTAGCCCAGAGGGCGTCACTCCTCGGGCTTGAAATTCGCATCACCGGGGTCTACGGTTGTCTCAACTTAGGTTTTGAAAATCTCAATAGGAGGGGTCGGGCTTACCACCACCCTAGCCCAGAGGTAAGTCACTCCTCGGGCTTGAAATTCGCAACCCAGGGGTCTACGGATGTCTCGACTTAGGTTCTGAACACTTCCAGAGGGGGGGCCGGACTTACCACCACCCTAGCCAAGAAGGCAACACTCCTCGGGCTTTAAATTCGCATCACCGGGGTCTACGGTTGTCTCAACTTAGGTTTTGAACACTTCCAGAGGGGGGGCCGGGTATACCACCACCCTAGCCCAGAGGGCGTCACTCCTCGGGCTTGAAATTCGCATCACCGGGATCTACGATTGTCTCAACTTAGGTTTTGAAAATCTCAATAGGGGGGGTCGGGCTTACCACCACCCTAGCCCAGAGGGCGTCACTCCTTGGGCTTTAAATTCGATTCACCGGGGTCTACGCTTGTCTCAACTTAGGTTTTGAAAACTTCCAGAGGGGGGGCCGGGTATACCACCACCCTAGCCCAGAGGGCGTCACTCCTCGGGCTTGAAATTTGCATCACCGGGGTCTACGGTTGTCTCAACTTAGGTTTTGAAAATCTCAATTGGGGGGGTCGGGCTTACCACCACCCTTGCCCAGAAGTGAGTCACTCCTCGGGCTTGAAATTTGCATCACCGGGGTCTACGGTTGTCTCAACTTAGGTTCTGAAAACCTCCATAAGGGGGGTCGGGCTTACCACCACCCTAGCCCAGAGGTAAGTCACTCCTCGGGCTTGAAATTCGCAACACAGGGGTCTACGGATGTCTCGACTTAGGCTTTGAAAACCTCCATGTGGGGGGTCGGGCTTACCCCCACCCTAGCCCAGAGGTGAGTCAATCCTCGGGCTTTAAATTCACATCACCGGGGTCTACGGATGTCTCAACTTAGGCTTTGAAAACCTCCATGGGGTGGGGGGGGGGGTCGGGCTTACCACCACCCTATCCCAGAGTTGAGTCACTCCTCGGGCTTGAAATTCGCATCACCGGGGTCTACGGATGTCTCAACTTACGTTTTGAAAACCTCCATGGGGGGGGGGGGGTCGGGCTTACCACCACCCTAGCCCAGAGTTGAGTCACTCCTCGGGCTTGAAATTCGCATTACCGGGGTCTACTTATGTCTCAACTTAGGGGTCAACAGATGTCTTAACTTGAAAACTTCCAGAGGGGGGGCCGAGCTTACCACCACCCTAGCCCAGAGGGCGTCACTCCTCGGGCTTGAAATTCGCATCACCGGGGTCTACGGATGTCTCAATTTAGGTTTTGAAAACCTCCATTGGGAGGGGTGGGGGGGTCGGGCTTACCACCACCCTACCCCAGAGGTGAGTCACTCTTCGGGCTTTAAATTTACATCACCGGGGTCAACGGATGTCTCAAATTAGGTTTTGAACACTTCCAGAGGGGGGGCCGGGCATACCACCACCCTAGCCCAGAGGGCGACACTCCTCGGGCTTTAAATTTGATTAACCGGGGTCTATGGTTGTCTCAACTTAGGTTTTGAAAACTTCTAAGGGGGGGGGGGTCGGGCTTAACACCACCCTATCCCAAAGGTGAGTCACTCCTCGGGCTTGAAATTCGCAACCCAGAGGTCTACGGATGTCTCAACTTAGGTTTTGAAAACCTCCATATGGGGGGTCGGGCTTACCACCACCCTAGCCCAAAGCTGAGTCACTCCTCGGGCTTGAAATTCGATTCGCTGGGGTTTACGGATGTCTCAAATTAGGTTTTGAACACTTCCAGAGGGGGGGCCGGGCATACCACCACCCTAGCCCAGAGGGCGACACTCCTCGGGCTTTAAATTTGATTAACCGGGGTCTATGGTTGTCTCAACTTAGGTTTTGAAAACTTCTAAGGGGGGGGGGGGGTCGGGCTTAACACCACCCTATCCCAAAGGTGAGTCACTCCTCGGGCTTGAAATTCGCAACCCAGAGGTCTACGGATGTCTCAACTTAGGTTTTGAAAACCTCCATATGGGGGGTCGGGCTTACCACCACCCTAGCCCAAAGCTGAGTCACTCCTCGGGCTTGAAATTCGATTCGCCGGGGTTTACGGATGTCTCAAATTAGGTTTTGAACACTTCCAGAGGGGGGGCGGGCATACCACCACCCTAGCCCAGAGGGCGTCACTCCTCGGGCTTTAAATTCGCAACCCAGGGGTCTACGGATGTCTCAACTTAGGTTTTGAAAACCTCCATATGTGGGGTCGGGCTTACCACCACCCTAGCCCAGAGGTGAGTCACTCCTCTGGCTTTAAATTTACATCACCGGGGTCTACGGATGTCTCGACTTAGGTTTTGAAAATCTCCATAATGGGGGTCGGGCTTACCACCACACTAGCCCAGAGGTGAGTCACTCCTCGGGCTTGAAATTCGCATCACAGGGGTCTACGGATGTCTCAAATTAGGTTTTGAACACTTCCAGAGGGGGTGTCGGGCATACCACCACCCTAGCCCAGAAGGCACCACTCTTCAGGCATGTCACTTCGCATCACCGGGGTCTACGGATGTCTTGACTTAGGTTTTGAACACTTCCAGAGGGGGGGCCGGGTATACCCCCACCCTAGCCCAGAGGGCGTCACTCCTCAGGCTTGAAATTCGCATCACCGGGGTCTACGGTTGTCTCAACTTAGGCTTTGAAAACCTCCATTGGGGGGGGAGTCGGGCTTACCACCACCCTAGCCCAGAGGTGAGTCACTCCTCTGGCTTTAAATTTACATCACCGGGGTCTACGGATGTCTCGACTTAGGTTTTGAAAATCTCCATAATGGGAGTCGGGCTTACCACCACCCTAGCCCAGAGGTGAGTCACTCCTCGGGCTTGAAATTCGCATCACCGGGGTCTACGGATGTCTCAAATTAGGTTTTGAACACTTCCAGAGGGGGGGCCGGGCATACCACCACCCTAGCCCAGAGGGCGTCACTCCTCGGGCTTTAAATTCGATTCACCGGGGTCTACGGTTGTCTCAACTTAGGTTTTGAAAACTTCCAGAGGGGGGGGGGGTCGGGCTTAACACCACCCTATCCCTAAGGTGAGTCACTCCTCTGGCTTGAAATTCGCAACCCAGGGGTCTACGGATGTCTCGACTTAGGATTTGAACACTTCCAGGGGGGGGGGGGGTGCGCATACCACCACCGTAGCCCAGAGGGCGTCAATCCTTGGGCTTTAAATTGGCATCATCGGGGTCTACGGTTCTCTCAACTTAGGTTTTGAAAAATTCCAGAGGGGGGGGGGGGGGGGCTTAACACCACCCTATCCCAAAGGTGAGTCACTCCTCGGGCTTGAAATTCGCAACCCAGGGGTCTACGGATGTCTCGACTTAGGTTCTGAACACTTCCAGAGGGGGGGCCGGGTATACCACCACCCTAGCCCAGAGGGCGTCACTCCTCGGGCTTGAAATTCGCATCACCGGGGTCTACGATTGTCTCAAGTTAGGTTTTGAAAATCTCAATAGGGGGGGTCGGGCTTACCACCACCCTAGCCCAGAGGTGAGTCACTCCTCGGGCTTGAAATTCGCATCACCGGGGTCTACGGATGTCTCAAATTAGGTTTTGAACACTTCCAGAGGGGGTGTCGGGCATACCACCACCCTAGCCCAGAAGGCACCACTCTTCAGGCATGTCACTTCGCATCACCGGGGTCTACGGATGTCTTGACTTAGGTTTTGAACACTTCCAGAGGGGGGGCCGGGTATACCCCCACCCTAGCCCAGAGGGCGTCACTCCTCAGGCTTGAAATTCGCATCACCGGGGTCTACGGTTGTCTCAACTTAGGCTTTGAAAACCTCCATTGGGGGGGGAGTCGGGCTTACCACCACCCTAGCCCAGAGGTGAGTCACTCCTCGGGCTTGAAATTCGCATCACCGGGGTCTACGGATGTCTCAAATTAGGTTTAGAACACTTCCAGAGGGGGGGCCGGGCATACCACCACCCTAGCCCAGAGGGCGTCACTCCTCGGGCTTTAAATTCGATTCACCGGGGTCTACGGTTGTCTCAACTTAGGTTTTGAAAACTTCCAGAGGGGGGGGGGGGGGTCGGGCTTAACACCACCCTATCCCTAAGGTGAGTCACTCCTCTGGCTTGAAATTCGCAACCCAGGGGTCTACGGATGTCTCGACTTAGGATTTGAACACTTCCAGGGGGGGGGGGGGGGGTGCGCATACCACCACCGTAGCCCAGAGGGCGTCAATCCTTGGGCTTTAAATTGGCATCATCGGGGTCTACGGTTCTCTCAACTTAGGTTTTGAAAAATTCCAGAGGGGGGGGGGGGGCGGGCTTAACACCACCCTATCCCAAAGGTGAGTCACTCCTCGGGCTTGAAATTCGCAACCCAGGGGTCTACGGATGTCTCGACTTAGGTTTTGAACACTTCCAGAGGGGGGGCCGGGCATACCACCACCCTAGCCCAGAGGGCGTCACTCCTCGGGCTTGAAATTCGCATCACCGGGGTCTACGGTTGTCTCAACTTAGGTTTTGAAAATCTCAATAGGAGGGGTCGGGCTTACCACCACCCTAGCCCAGAGGTAAGTCACTCCTCGGGCTTGAAATTCGCAACACAGGGGTCTACGGATGTCTCGACTTAGGCTTTGAAAACCTCCATTGGGGGGGGGGTCGGGCTTAACACCACCCTATCCCTAAGGTGAGTCACTCCTCTGGCTTGAAATTCGCAACCCAGGGGTCTACGGATGTCTCAAATTAGGTTTTGAACACTTCCAGGGGGGGGGGGGGGGTGCGCATACCACCACCGTAGCCCAGAGGGCGTCAATCCTTGGGCTTTAAATTGGCATCATCGGGGTCTACGGTTCTCTCAACTTAGGTTTTGAACACTTCCAGAGGGGGGGCCGGGCATACCACCACCCTAGCCCAGAGGGCGTCACTCCTCTGGCTTGAAATTCGCATCACCGGGGTCTACGGTTGTCTCAACTTAGGTTTTGAAAATCTCAATAGGAGGGGTCGGGCTTACCACCACCCTAGCCCAGAGGTAAGTCACTCCTCGGGCTTGAAATTCGCAACCCAGGGGTCTACGGATGTCTCGACTTAGGTTCTGAACACTTCCAGAGGGGGGGCCGGGTATACCACCACCCTAGCCCAGAGGGCGTCACTCCTCGGGCTTGAAATTCGCATCACCGGGGTCTACGATTGTCTCAAGTTAGGTTTTGAAAATCTCAATAGGGGGGGTCGGGCTTACCACCACCCTAGCCCAGAGGTGAGTCACTCCTCGGGCTTGAAATTCGCATCACCGGGGTCTACGGATGTCTTGACTTAGGTTTTGAACACTTCCAGAGGGGGGGCCGGACTTACCACCACCCTAGCCAAGAAGGCAACACTCCTCGGGCTTTAAATTCGCATCACCGGGGTCTACGGTTGTCTCAACTTAGGTTTTGAACACTTCCAGAGGGGGGGCCGGGTATACCACCACCCTAGCCCAGAGGGCGTCACTCCTCGGGCTTGAAATTCGCATCACCGGGATCTACGATTGTCTCAACTTAGGTTTTGAAAATCTCAATAGGGGGGGTCGGGCTTACCACCACCCTAGCCCAGAGGGCGTCACTCCTTGGGCTTTAAATTCGATTCACCGGGGTCTACGCTTGTCTCAACTTAGGTTTTGAAAACTTCCAGAGGGGGGGCCGGGTATACCACCACCCTAGCCCAGAGGGCGTCACTCCTCGGGCTTGAAATTTGCATCACCGGGGTCTACGGTTGTCTCAACTTAGGTTTTGAAAATCTCAATTGGGGGGGTCGGGCTTACCACCACCCTTGCCCAGAAGTGAGTCACTCCTCGGGCTTGAAATTTGCATCACCGGGGTCTACGGTTGTCTCAACTTAGGTTCTGAAAACCTCCATAAGGGGGGTCGGGCTTACCACCACCCTAGCCCAGAGGTAAGTCACTCCTCGGGCTTGAAATTCGCAACACAGGGGTCTACGGATGTCTCGACTTAGGCTTTGAAAACCTCCATGTGGGGGGTCGGGCTTACCCCCACCCTAGCCCAGAGGTGAGTCAATCCTCGGGCTTTAAATTCACATCACCGGGGTCTACGGATGTCTCAACTTAGGCTTTGAAAACCTCCATGGGGTGGGGGGGTGGGTCGGGCTTACCACCACCCTATCCCAGAGTTGAGTCACTCCTCGGGCTTGAAATTCGCATCACCGGGGTCTACGGATGTCTCAACTTACGTTTTGAAAACCTCCATGGGGGGGGGGGGGTCGGGCTTACCACCACCCTAGCCCAGAGTTGAGTCACTCCTCGGGCTTGAAATTCGCATTACCGGGGTCTACTGATGTCTCAACTTAGGGGTCAACAGATGTCTTAACTTGAAAACTTCCAGAGGGGGGGCCGAGCTTACCACCACCCTAGCCCAGAGGGCGTCACTCCTCGGGCTTGAAATTCGCATCACCGGGGTCTACGGATGTCTCAATTTAGGTTTTGAAAACCTCCATTGGGAGGGGTGGGGGGGTCGGGCTTACCACCACCCTACCCCAGAGGTGAGTCACTCTTCAGGCTTTAAATTTACATCACCGGGGTCAACGGATGTCTCAAATTAGGTTTTGAACACTTCCAGAGGGGGGGCCGGGCATACCACCACCCTAGCCCAGAGGGCGACACTCCTCGGGCTTTAAATTTGATTAACCGGGGTCTATGGTTGTCTCAACTTAGGTTTTGAAAACTTCTAAGGGGGGGGGGGGGGGGTCGGGCTTAACACCACCCTATCCCAAAGGTGAGTCACTCCTCGGGCTTGAAATTCGCAACCCAGAGGTCTACGGATGTCTCAACTTAGGTTTTGAAAACCTCCATATGGGGGGTCGGGCTTACCACCACCCTAGCCCAAAGCTGAGTCACTCCTCGGGCTTGAAATTCGATTCGCCGGGGTTTACGGATGTCTCAAATTAGGTTTTGAACACTTCCAGAGGGGGGGCGGGCATACCACCACCCTAGCCCAGAGGGCGTCACTCCTCGGGCTTTAAATTCGCAACCCAGGGGTCTACGGATGTCTCAACTTAGGTTTTGAAAACCTCCATATGTGGGGTCGGGCTTACCACCACCCTAGCCCAGAGGTGAGTCACTCCTCTGGCTTTAAATTTACATCACCGGGGTCTACGGATGTCTCGACTTAGGTTTTGAAAATCTCCATAATGGGGGTCGGGCTTACCACCACACTAGCCCAGAGGTGAGTCACTCCTCGGGCTTGAAATTCGCATCACAGGGGTCTACGGATGTCTCAAATTAGGTTTTGAACACTTCCAGAGGGGGTGTCGGGCATACCACCACCCTAGCCCAGAAGGCACCACTCTTCAGGCATGTCACTTCGCATCACCGGGGTCTACGGATGTCTTGACTTAGGTTTTGAACACTTCCAGAGGGGGGGCCGGGTATACCCCCACCCTAGCCCAGAGGGCGTCACTCCTCAGGCTTGAAATTCGCATCACCGGGGTCTACGGTTGTCTCAACTTAGGCTTTGAAAACCTCCATTGGGGGGGGAGTCGGGCTTACCACCACCCTAGCCCAGAGGTGAGTCACTCCTCTGGCTTTAAATTTACATCACCGGGGTCTACGGATGTCTCGACTTAGGTTTTGAAAATCTCCATAATGGGAGTCGGGCTTACCACCACCCTAGCCCAGAGGTGAGTCACTCCTCGGGCTTGAAATTCGCATCACCGGGGTCTACGGATGTCTCAAATTAGGTTTTGAACACTTCCAGAGGGGGGGCCGGGCATACCACCACCCTAGCCCAGAGGGCGTCACTCCTCGGGCTTTAAATTCGATTCACCGGGGTCTACGGTTGTCTCAACTTAGGTTTTGAAAACTTCCAGAGGGGGGGGGGGGTCGGGCTTAACACCACCCTATCCCTAAGGTGAGTCACTCCTCTGGCTTGAAATTCGCAACCCAGGGGTCTACGGATGTCTCGACTTAGGATTTGAACACTTCCAGGGGGGGGGGGGGGGTGCGCATACCACCACCGTAGCCCAGAGGGCGTCAATCCTTGGGCTTTAAATTGGCATCATCGGGGTCTACGGTTCTCTCAACTTAGGTTTTGAAAAATTCCAGAGGGGGGGGGGGGGGGGGCTTAACACCACCCTATCCCAAAGGTGAGTCACTCCTCGGGCTTGAAATTCGCAACCCAGGGGTCTACGGATGTCTCGACTTAGGTTCTGAACACTTCCAGAGGGGGGGCCGGGTATACCACCACCCTAGCCCAGAGGGCGTCACTCCTCGGGCTTGAAATTCGCATCACCGGGGTCTACGATTGTCTCAAGTTAGGTTTTGAAAATCTCAATAGGGGGGGTCGGGCTTACCACCACCCTAGCCCAGAGGTGAGTCACTCCTCGGGCTTGAAATTCGCATCACCGGGGTCTACGGATGTCTCAAATTAGGTTTTGAACACTTCCAGAGGGGGTGTCGGGCATACCACCACCCTAGCCCAGAAGGCACCACTCTTCAGGCATGTCACTTCGCATCACCGGGGTCTACGGATGTCTTGACTTAGGTTTTGAACACTTCCAGAGGGGGGGCCGGGTATACCCCCACCCTAGCCCAGAGGGCGTCACTCCTCAGGCTTGAAATTCGCATCACCGGGGTCTACGGTTGTCTCAACTTAGGCTTTGAAAACCTCCATTGGGGGGGGAGTCGGGCTTACCACCACCCTAGCCCAGAGGTGAGTCACTCCTCGGGCTTGAAATTCGCATCACCGGGGTCTACGGATGTCTCAAATTAGGTTTAGAACACTTCCAGAGGGGGGGCCGGGCATACCACCACCCTAGCCCAGAGGGCGTCACTCCTCGGGCTTTAAATTCGATTCACCGGGGTCTACGGTTGTCTCAACTTAGGTTTTGAAAACTTCCAGAAGGGGGGGGGGGGGTCGGGCTTAACACCACCCTATCCCTAAGGTGAGTCACTCCTCTGGCTTGAAATTCGCAACCCAGGGGTCTACGGATGTCTCGACTTAGGATTTGAACACTTCCAGGGGGGGGGGGGGGTGCGCATACCACCACCGTAGCCCAGAGGGCGTCAATCCTTGGGCTTTAAATTGGCATCATCGGGGTCTACGGTTCTCTCAACTTAGGTTTTGAAAAATTCCAGAGGGGGGGGGGGGGCGGGCTTAACACCACCCTATCCCAAAGGTGAGTCACTCCTCGGGCTTGAAATTCGCAACCCAGGGGTCTACGGATGTCTCGACTTAGGTTTTGAACACTTCCAGAGGGGGGGCCGGGCATACCACCACCCTAGCCCAGAGGGCGTCACTCCTCGGGCTTGAAATTTGCATCACCGGGGTCTACGGTTGTCTCAACTTAGGTTTTGAAAATCTCAATAGGAGGGGTCGGGCTTACCACCACCCTAGCCCAGAGGTAAGTCACTCCTCGGGCTTGAAATTCGCAACACAGGGGTCTACGGATGTCTCGACTTAGGCTTTGAAAACCTCCATTGGGGGGGGGGTCGGGCTTAACACCACCCTATCCCTAAGGTGAGTCACTCCTCTGGCTTGAAATTCGCAACCCAGGGGTCTACGGATGTCTCAAATTAGGTTTTGAACACTTCCAGGGGGGGGGGGGGTGCGCATACCACCACCGTAGCCCAGAGGGCGTCAATCCTTGGGCTTTAAATTGGCATCATCGGGGTCTACGGTTCTCTCAACTTAGGTTTTGAACACTTCCAGAGGGGGGGCCGGGCATACCACCACCCTAGCCCAGAGGGCGTCACTCCTCGGGCTTGAAATTCGCATCACCGGGGTCTACGGTTGTCTCAACTTAGGTTTTGAAAATCTCAATAGGAGGGGTCGGGCTTACCACCACCCTAGCCCAGAGGTAAGTCACTCCTCGGGCTTGAAATTCGCAACCCAGGGGTCTACGGATGTCTCGACTTAGGTTCTGAACACTTCCAGAGGGGGGGCCGGGTATACCACCACCCTAGCCCAGAGGGCGTCACTCCTCGGGCTTGAAATTCGCATCACCGGGGTCTACGATTGTCTCAAGTTAGGTTTTGAAAATCTCAATAGGGGGGGTCGGGCTTACCACCACCCTAGCCCAGAGGTGAGTCACTCCTCGGGCTTGAAATTCGCATCACCGGGGTCTACGGATGTCTTGACTTAGGTTTTGAACACTTCCAGAGGGGGGGCCGGACTTACCACCACCCTAGCCAAGAAGGCAACACTCCTCGGGCTTTAAATTCGCATCACCGGGGTCTACGGTTGTCTCAACTTAGGTTTTGAACACTTCCAGAGGGGGGGCCGGGTATACCACCACCCTAGCCCAGAGGGCGTCACTCCTCGGGCTTGAAATTCGCATCACCGGGATCTACGATTGTCTCAACTTAGGTTTTGAAAATCTCAATAGGGGGGGTCGGGCTTACCACCACCCTAGCCCAGAGGGCGTCACTCCTTGGGCTTTAAATTCGATTCACCGGGGTCTACGCTTGTCTCAACTTAGGTTTTGAAAACTTCCAGAGGGGGGGCCGGGTATACCACCACCCTAGCCCAGAGGGCGTCACTCCTCGGGCTTTAAATTCGCAACCCAGGGGTCTACGGATGTCTCAACTTAGGTTTTGAAAACCTCCATATGTGGGGTCGGGCTTACCACCACCCTAGCCCAGAGGTGAGTCACTCCTCTGGCTTTAAATTTACATCACCGGGGTCTACGGATGTCTCGACTTAGGTTTTGAAAATCTCCATAATGGGGGTCGGGCTTACCACCACACTAGCCCAGAGGTGAGTCACTCCTCGGGCTTTAAATTCGCATCACCGGGGTCTACGGTTGTCTCAACTTAGGTTTTGAACACTTCCAGAGGGGGGGCCGGGTATACCACCACCCTAGCCCAGAGGGCGTCACTCCTCGGGCTTGAAATTCGCATCACCGGGATCTACGATTGTCTCAACTTAGGTTTTGAAAATCTCAATAGGGGGGGTCGGGCTTACCACCACCCTAGCCCAGAGGGCGTCACTCCTTGGGCTTTAAATTCGATTCACCGGGGTCTACGCTTGTCTCAACTTAGGTTTTGAAAACTTCCAGAGGGGGGGCCGGGTATACCACCACCCTAGCCCAGAGGGCGTCACTCCTCGGGCTTGAAATTTGCATCACCGGGGTCTACGGTTGTCTCAAATTAGGTTTTGAAAATCTCAATTGGGGGGGTCGGGCTTACCACCACCCTTGCCCAGAAGTGAGTCACTCCTCGGGCTTGAAATTTGCATCACCGGGGTCTACGGTTGTCTCAACTTAGGTTCTGAAAACCTCCATAAGGGGGGTCGGGCTTACCACCACCCTAGCCCAGAGGTAAGTCACTCCTCGGGCTTGAAATTCGCAACACAGGGGTCTACGGATGTCTCGACTTAGGCTTTGAAAACCTCCATGTGGGGGGTCGGGCTTACCCCCACCCTAGCCCAGAGGTGAGTCAATCCTCGGGCTTTAAATTCACATCACCGGGGTCTACGGATGTCTCAACTTAGGCTTTGAAAACCTCCATGGGGTGGGGGGGGGGGTCGGGCTTACCACCACCCTATCCCAGAGTTGAGTCACTCCTCGGGCTTGAAATTCGCATCACCGGGGTCTACGGATGTCTCAACTTACGTTTTGAAAACCTCCATGGGGGGGGGGGGGGTCGGGCTTACCACCACCCTAGCCCAGAGTTGAGTCACTCCTCGGGCTTGAAATTCGCATTACCGGGGTCTACTGATGTCTCAACTTAGGGGTCAACAGATGTCTTAACTTGAAAACTTCCAGAGGGGGGGCCGAGCTTACCACCACCCTAGCCCAGAGGGCGTCACTCCTCGGGCTTGAAATTCGCATCACCGGGGTCTACGGATGTCTCAATTTAGGTTTTGAAAACCTCCATTGGGAGGGGTGGGGGGGTCGGGCTTACCACCACCCTACCCCAGAGGTGAGTCACTCTTCGGGCTTTAAATTTACATCACCGGGGTCAACGGATGTCTCAAATTAGGTTTTGAACACTTCCAGAGGGGGGGCCGGGCATACCACCACCCTAGCCCAGAGGGCGACACTCCTCGGGCTTTAAATTTGATTAACCGGGGTCTATGGTTGTCTCAACTTAGGTTTTGAAAACTTCTAAGGGGGGGGGGGTCGGGCTTAACACCACCCTATCCCAAAGGTGAGTCACTCCTCGGGCTTGAAATTCGCAACCCAGAGGTCTACGGATGTCTCAACTTAGGTTTTGAAAACCTCCATATGGGGGGTCGGGCTTACCACCACCCTAGCCCAAAGCTGAGTCACTCCTCGGGCTTGAAATTCGATTCGCTGGGGTTTACGGATGTCTCAAATTAGGTTTTGAACACTTCCAGAGGGGGGGCCGGGCATACCACCACCCTAGCCCAGAGGGCGACACTCCTCGGGCTTTAAATTTGATTAACCGGGGTCTATGGTTGTCTCAACTTAGGTTTTGAAAACTTCTAAGGGGGGGGGGGGGGTCGGGCTTAACACCACCCTATCCCAAAGGTGAGTCACTCCTCGGGCTTGAAATTCGCAACCCAGAGGTCTACGGATGTCTCAACT
Source organism: Hoplias malabaricus (assembly GCF_029633855.1). NCBI lineage: Eukaryota > Metazoa > Chordata > Actinopteri > Characiformes > Erythrinidae > Hoplias > Hoplias malabaricus. The sequence continues at coordinate 47,575,259 of NC_089806.1, read as the reverse complement.
TAGGTTTTGAAAACCTCCATATGGGGGGTCGGGCTTACCACCACCCTAGCCCAAAGCTGAGTCACTCCTCGGGCTTGAAATTCGATTCGCCGGGGTTTACGGATGTCTCAAATTAGGTTTTGAACACTTCCAGAGGGGGGGCGGGCATACCACCACCCTAGCCCAGAGGGCGTCACTCCTCGGGCTTTAAATTCGCAACCCAGGGGTCTACGGATGTCTCAACTTAGGTTTTGAAAACCTCCATATGTGGGGTCGGGCTTACCACCACCCTAGCCCAGAGGTGAGTCACTCCTCTGGCTTTAAATTTACATCACCGGGGTCTACGGATGTCTCGACTTAGGTTTTGAAAATCTCCATAATGGGGGTCGGGCTTACCACCACACTAGCCCAGAGGTGAGTCACTCCTCGGGCTTGAAATTCGCATCACAGGGGTCTACGGATGTCTCAAATTAGGTTTTGAACACTTCCAGAGGGGGTGTCGGGCATACCACCACCCTAGCCCAGAAGGCACCACTCTTCAGGCATGTCACTTCGCATCACCGGGGTCTACGGATGTCTTGACTTAGGTTTTGAACACTTCCAGAGGGGGGGCCGGGTATACCCCCACCCTAGCCCAGAGGGCGTCACTCCTCAGGCTTGAAATTCGCATCACCGGGGTCTACGGTTGTCTCAACTTAGGCTTTGAAAACCTCCATTGGGGGGGGAGTCGGGCTTACCACCACCCTAGCCCAGAGGTGAGTCACTCCTCGGGCTTGAAATTCGCATCACCGGGGTCTACGGATGTCTCAAATTAGGTTTAGAACACTTCCAGAGGGGGGGCCGGGCATACCACCACCCTAGCCCAGAGGGCGTCACTCCTCGGGCTTTAAATTCGATTCACCGGGGTCTACGGTTGTCTCAACTTAGGTTTTGAAAACTTCCAGAGGGGGGGGGGGGGGGGTCGGGCTTAACACCACCCTATCCCTAAGGTGAGTCACTCCTCTGGCTTGAAATTCGCAACCCAGGGGTCTACGGATGTCTCGACTTAGGATTTGAACACTTCCAGGGGGGGGGGGGGTGCGCATACCACCACCGTAGCCCAGAGGGCGTCAATCCTTGGGCTTTAAATTGGCATCATCGGGGTCTACGGTTCTCTCAACTTAGGTTTTGAAAAATTCCAGAGGGGGGGGGGGGCGGGCTTAACACCACCCTATCCCAAAGGTGAGTCACTCCTCGGGCTTGAAATTCGCAACCCAGGGGTCTACGGATGTCTCGACTTAGGTTTTGAACACTTCCAGAGGGGGGGCCGGGCATACCACCACCCTAGCCCAGAGGGCGTCACTCCTCGGGCTTGAAATTCGCATCACCGGGGTCTACGGTTGTCTCAACTTAGGTTTTGAAAATCTCAATAGGAGGGGTCGGGCTTACCACCACCCTTGCCCAGAAGTGAGTCACTCCTCGGGCTTGAAATTTGCATCACCGGGGTCTACGGTTGTCTCAACTTAGGTTTTGAAAACCTCCATAAGGGGGGTCGGGCTTACCACCACCCTAGCCCAGAGGTAAGTCACTCCTCGGGCTTGAAATTCGCAACACAGGGGTCTACGGATGTCTCGACTTAGGCTTTGAAAACCTCCATCGGGGGGGGAGTCGGGCTTACCACCACCCTAGCCCAGAGGTGAGTCACTCCTCGGGCTTGAAATTCGCATCACCGGGGTCTACGGATGTCTCAAATTAGGTTTTGAACACTTCCAGAGGGGGGGCCGGGCATACCACCACCCTAGCCCAGAGGGCGTCACTCCTCGGGCTTTAAATTCGATTCACCGGGGTCTACGGTTGTCTCAACTTAGGTTTTGAAAACTTCCAGAGGGTGGGGGGGGGGGTCGGGCTTAACACCACCCTATCCCTAAGGTGAGTCACTCCTCTGGCTTGAAATTCGCAACCCAGGGGTCTACGGATGTCTCGACTTAGGATTTGAACACTTCCAGGGGGGGGGGGGGGTGCGCATACCACCACCGTAGCCCAGAGGGCGTCAATCCTTGGGCTTTAAATTGGCATCATCGGGGTCTACGGTTCTCTCAACTTAGGTTTTGAAAAATTCCAGAGGGGGGGGGGGGGGGCTTAACACCACCCTATCCCAAAGGTGAGTCACTCCTCGGGCTTGAAATTCGCAACCCAGGGGTCTACGGATGTCTCGACTTAGGTTCTGAACACTTCCAGAGGGGGGGCCGGGTATACCACCACCCTAGCCCAGAGGGCGTCACTCCTCGGGCTTGAAATTCGCATCACCGGGGTCTACGATTGTCTCAAGTTAGGTTTTGAAAATCTCAATAGGGGGGGTCGGGCTTACCACCACCCTAGCCCAGAGGTGAGTCACTCCTCGGGCTTGAAATTCGCATCACCGGGGTCTACGGATGTCTCAAATTAGGTTTTGAACACTTCCAGAGGGGGTGTCGGGCATACCACCACCCTAGCCCAGAAGGCACCACTCTTCAGGCATGTCACTTCGCATCACCGGGGTCTACGGATGTCTTGACTTAGGTTTTGAACACTTCCAGAGGGGGGGCCGGGTATACCCCCACCCTAGCCCAGAGGGCGTCACTCCTCAGGCTTGAAATTCGCATCACCGGGGTCTACGGTTGTCTCAACTTAGGCTTTGAAAACCTCCATTGGGGGGGGAGTCGGGCTTACCACCACCCTAGCCCAGAGGTGAGTCACTCCTCGGGCTTGAAATTCGCATCACCGGGGTCTACGGATGTCTCAAATTAGGTTTAGAACACTTCCAGAGGGGGGGCCGGGCATACCACCACCCTAGCCCAGAGGGCGTCACTCCTCGGGCTTTAAATTCGATTCACCGGGGTCTACGGTTGTCTCAACTTAGGTTTTGAAAACTTCCAGAGGGGGGGGGGGGGTCGGGCTTAACACCACCCTATCCCTAAGGTGAGTCACTCCTCTGGCTTGAAATTCGCAACCCAGGGGTCTACGGATGTCTCGACTTAGGATTTGAACACTTCCAGGGGGGGGGGGGGGGTGCGCATACCACCACCGTAGCCCAGAGGGCGTCAATCCTTGGGCTTTAAATTGGCATCATCGGGGTCTACGGTTCTCTCAACTTAGGTTTTGAAAAATTCCAGAGGGGGGGGGGGGGGCGGGCTTAACACCACCCTATCCCAAAGGTGAGTCACTCCTCGGGCTTGAAATTCGCAACCCAGGGGTCTACGGATGTCTCGACTTAGGTTTTGAACACTTCCAGAGGGGGGGCCGGGCATACCACCACCCTAGCCCAGAGGGCGTCACTCCTCGGGCTTGAAATTCGCATCACCGGGGTCTACGGGTGTCTCAACTTAGGTTTTGAAAATCTCAATAGGAGGGGTCGGGCTTACCACCACCCTTGCCCAGAAGTGAGTCACTCCTCGGGCTTGAAATTTGCATCACCGGGGTCTACGGTTGTCTCAACTTAGGTTTTGAAAACCTCCATAAGGGGGGTCGGGCTTACCACCACCCTAGCCCAGAGGTAAGTCACTCCTCGGGCTTGAAATTCGCATCACCGGGGTCTACGGATGTCTCAAATTAGGTTTAGAACACTTCCAGAGGGGGGGCCGGGCATACCACCACCCTAGCCCAGAGGGCGTCACTCCTCGGGCTTTAAATTCGATTCACCGGGGTCTACGGTTGTCTCAACTTAGGTTTTGAAAACTTCCAGAGGGGGGGGGGGGGGGTCGGGCTTAACACCACCCTATCCCTAAGGTGAGTCACTCCTCTGGCTTGAAATTCGCAACCCAGGGGTATACGGATGTCTCGACTTAGGGTTTGAACACTTCCAGGGGGGGGGGGGGGGGGGGCGCATACCACCACCGTAGCCCAGAGGGCGTCAATCCTTGGGCTTTAAATTGGCATCATCGGGGTCTACGGTTCTCTCAACTTAGGTTTTGAAAAATTCCAGAGGGGGGGGGGGGGCGGGCTTAACACCACCCTATCCCAAAGGTGAGTCACTCCTCGGGCTTGAAATTCGCAACCCAGGGGTCTACGGATGTCTCGACTTAGGTTTTGAACACTTCCAGAGGGGGGGCCGGGCATACCACCACCCTAGCCCAGAGGGCGTCACTCCTCGGGCTTGAAATTCGCATCACCGGGGTCTACGGGTGTCTCAACTTAGGTTTTGAAAATCTCAATAGGAGGGGTCGGGCTTACCACCACCCTTGCCCAGAAGTGAGTCACTCCTCGGGCTTGAAATTTGCATCACCGGGGTCTACGGTTGTCTCAACTTAGGTTTTGAAAACCTCCATAAGGGGGGTCGGGCTTACCACCACCCTAGCCCAGAGGTAAGTCACTCCTCGGGCTTGAAATTCGCAACACAGGGGTCTACGGATGTCTCGACTTAGGCTTTGAAAACCTCCATTGGGGGGGGAGTCGGGCTTACCACCACCCTAGCCCAGAGGTGAGTCACTCCTCGGGCTTGAAATTCGCATCACCGGGGTCTACGGATGTCTCAAATTAGGTTTTGAAAACTTCCAGAGGGGGGGGGGGGGGTCGGGCTTAACACCACCCTATCCCTAAGGTGAGTCACTCCTCTGGCTTGAAATTCGCAACCCAGGGGTCTACGGATGTCTCGACTTAGGATTTGAACACTTCCAGGGGGGGGGGGGGGGGGTGCGCATACCACCACCGTAGCCCAGAGGGCGTCAATCCTTGGGCTTTAAATTGGCATCATCGGGGTCTACGGGTCTCTCAACTTAGGTTTTGAAAAATTCCAGAGGGGGGGGGGGGGGGGGCTTAACACCACCCTATCCCAAAGGTGAGTCACTCCTCGGGCTTGAAATTCGCAACCCAGGGGTCTACGGATGTCTCGACTTAGGTTCTGAACACTTCCAGAGGGGGGGCCGGGTATACCACCACCCTAGCCCAGAGGGCGTCACTCCTCGGGCTTGAAATTCGCATCACCGGGGTCTACGATTGTCTCAAGTTAGGTTTTGAAAATCTCAATAGGGGGGGTCGGGCTTACCACCACCCTAGCCCAGAGGTGAGTCACTCCTCGGGCTTGAAATTCGCATCACCGGGGTCTACGGATGTCTTGACTTAGGTTTTGAACACTTCCAGAGGGGGGGCCGGACTTACCACCACCCTAGCCAAGAAGGCAACACTCCTCGGGCTTTAAATTCGCATCACCGGGGTCTACGGTTGTCTCAACTTAGGTTTTGAACACTTCCAGAGGGGGGGCCGGGTATACCACCACCCTAGCCCAGAGGGCGTCACTCCTCGGGCTTGAAATTCGCATCACCGGGATCTACGATTGTCTCAACTTAGGTTTTGAAAATCTCAATAGGGGGGGTCGGGCTTACCACCACCCTAGCCCAGAGGGCGTCACTCCTTGGGCTTTAAATTCGATTCACCGGGGTCTACGCTTGTCTCAACTTAGGTTTTGAAAACTTCCAGAGGGGGGGCCGGGTATGCCACCACCCTAGCCCAGAGGGCGTCACTCCTCGGGCTTGAAATTTGCATCACCGGGGTCTACGGTTGTCTCAAATTAGGTTTTGAAAATCTCAATTGGGGGGGTCGGGCTTACCACCACCCTTGCCCAGAAGTGAGTCACTCCTCGGGCTTGAAATTTGCATCACCGGGGTCTACGGTTGTCTCAACTTAGGTTTTGAAAACCTCCATAAGGGGGGTCGGGCTTACCACCACCCTAGCCCAGAGGTAAGTCACTCCTCGGGCTTGAAATTCGCAACACAGGGGTCTACGGATGTCTCGACTTAGGCTTTGAAAACCTCCATGTGGGGGGTCGGGCTTACCCCCACCCTAGCCCAGAGGTGAGTCAATCCTCGGGCTTTAAATTCACATCACCGGGGTCTACGGATGTCTCAACTTAGGCTTTGAAAACCTCCATGGGGTGGGGGGGGGGGTCGGTCTTACCACCACCCTAGCCCATAGGTGAGTCACTCCTCTGTCTTGAAATTTGCATCACCAGGGTTTACGGATGTCTCAACTTAGGTTTTGAAAACCTCCATAGGGGTGGGGGGGGGGAGGGTCGGGCTTACCACCACCCTATCCCAGAGTTGAGTCACTCCTCGGGCTTGAAATTCGCATCACCGGGGTCTACAGATGTCTCAACTTAGGTTTTGAAAATCTCAATAGGGGGGGTCGGGCTTACCACCACCCTAGCCCAGAGGGCGTCACTCCTCGGGCTTCAAATTCCATTCACCGGGGTCTACGGTTGTCTCAACTTAGGTTTTGAAAACTTCCAGAGGGGGGGGGGGTCGGGCTAAACACCACCTTATCCCAAAGTTGAGTCACTCCTCGGGCTTTAAATTCGCAACCCAGGGGTCTACGGATGTCTCGACTTAGGTTTTGAAAACCTCCATATGGAGGGTCGGGCTTACCACCACCCTAGCCTAGAGGTGAGTCACGCCTCGGGCTTGAAATTTGCATCACCGGGGTCTACGGTTGTCTCAACTTAGGTTTTGAAAACCTCCATAAGGGGGGTCGGGCTTACCACCACCCTAGCCCAGATTTAAGTCACTCCTCGGGCTTGAAATTCGCAACACAGGGGTCTACGGATGTCTCGACTTAGGCTTTGAAAACCTCCATATGGGGGGTCGGGCTTACCACCACCCTAGCCCAGAGGTGAGTCACTCCTCGGGCTTTAAATTCACATCACCGGGGTCTACGGATGTCTCAACTTAGGCTTTGAAAACCTCCATGGGGTGGGGGGGGGGTCGGGCTTACCACCACCCTAGCCCAGAGTTGAGTCACTCCTCGGGCTTGAAATTCGCATCACCGGGGTCTACAGATGTCTCAACTTAGGTTTTGAAAACTTCCAGAGGGGGGGCCGAGCTTACCACCACCCTAGCCCAGAGGGCGTCAGTCCTCGGGCTTGAAATTCACATCACCGGGGTCTACGGATGTCTCAACTTGGGTTTTGAAAACCTCCATTGGGAGGGGGGTCGGGCTTACCACCACCCTTGCCCAGAAGTGAGTCACTCCTCGGGCTTGAAATTCGCATCACCGGGGTCTATGGATGTCTCAAATTAGGTTTTGAAGACTTCCAGAAGGAGGCCGGGCATACCACCACCCTAGCCCAGAAGGCACCACTCTTCAGGCATGTCACTTCGCATCACCGGGGTCTACGGATGTCTCGACTTAGGTTTTGAACACTTCCAGAGGGGGGGCCGGACTTACCACCACCCTAGCCAAGAAGGCAACACTCCTCGGGCTTTAAATTCGCATCACCGGGGCCTACGGTCCACTCTTCGGGCATTTCACTTCGCATCACCTGGGTCTACGGATGTCTCGACTTAGGTTTTGAACACTTCCAGAGGGGGGGCTGGTCTTACCACCACCCTAGCCCAGAAGGCACCACTCTTCGGGCATGTCACTTCACATCACCGGGGTCTACGGATCTCTCGACTTAGGTTTTGAACACTTCCAGAGGGGGGGCCGGACTTACCACCACCCTAGCCAAGAAGGCAACACTCCTCGGGCTTTAAATTCGCATCACCGGGGACTACGGTCCACTCTTCGGGCAATTCACTTCGCATCACCTGGGTCTACGGATGTCTCGACTTAGGTTTTGAACACTTCCAGAGGGGGGGCCGGACTTACCACCACCCTAGCCAAGAAGGCAACACTCCTCGGGCTTTAAATTCGCATCACCGGGGCCTACGGTCCACTTATCGGGCATTTCACTTCGCATCACCTGGGTCTACGGATGTCTCGACTTAGGTATTGAACACTTCCAGATGGGGGGCTGGTCTTACCACCACCCTAGCCCAGAAGGCACCACTCTTCCGGCATGTCACTTCACATCACCGGGGTCTACGGATGTCTCGACTTAGGTTTTGAACACTTCCAGAGGGGGGGCCGGACTTACCACCACCCTAGCCAAAAAGGCAACACTCCTCGGGCTTTAAATTTGCATCACCGGGGTCTACGGTTTTCTCAACTTAGGCTTTGAAAACTTCCAGGGGGGGGGGGGGGGGCGGTCTTACCACCACCCTAGCCCAGAGGGCACCACTCTTCGGGCTTGAAATTTGCATCACCGGGGTCTACGGTTGTCTCAACTTAGGTTTTGAAAACCTCCATAGGGGGGGTCGGGCTTACCACCACCCTAGCCCAGAGGTGAGTCACTCCTCAGGCTTGAAATTCGCAACACAGGGGTCTACGGATGTCTCGACTTAGGTTTTGAAAACCACCATAGGGGGGGTCAGGCTTACCACCACCCTAGCCCAGAGGTGAGTCACTCCTCGGGCTTTAAATTTGCATCACCGGGGTCTACGGATGTCTCAACTTAGGTTTTGAAAACCTCCATGGGGAGGGTTCGGGCTTACCACCACCCTAGCCCAGAGGTGAGTCACTCCTCGGGCTTGAAATTTGCATCACCGGGGTCTACAGATGTCTCAACTTAGGTTTTGAAAACCTCCATAGGGGAGGTCGGGCTTACCACCACCCTAGCCCAGAGGGCGTCACTCCTCGGGCTTGAAAATCGCATCACCGGGGTCTACGGTTGTCTCAACTTAGGTTTTGAAAACCTCAATAGGGGGGGTCGGGCTTACCACCACCCTAGCCCAGAGGGCATCACTCCTCGGGCTTCAAATTCCACTCACCGGGGTCTACGGTTGTCTCAACTTAGGTTTTGAAAACTTCCAGAGGGGGGGGGGGGTTGGGCTAAACACCACCCTATCCCAAAGGTGAGTCACTCCTCGGGCTTGAAATTCGCAACCCAGGGGTCTACGGATGTCTCGACTTAGGTTTTGAAAACCTCCATATGGGGGGTCGGGCTTACCACCACCCTAGCCTAGAGGTGAGTCACTCCTCGGGCTTGAAATTCGCATCACCGGGGTCTACGGTTGTCTCAACTTAGGTTTTGAAAACCTCCATAAGAGGGGTTGGGCTTACCACCACCCTAGCCCAGAGGTAAGTCACTCCTCGGGCTTGAAATTCGCAACACAGGGGTCTACGGATGTCTCGACTTAGGTTTTGAACACTTCCAGAGGGGGGGCCGGACTTACCTCCACCCTAGCCAAGAAGGCAACACTCCTCGGGGTTTAAATTCGCATCACCGGGGTCTACGGTTTTCTCAACTTAGGTTTTGAAAACTTCCAGAGGGGGGGGGGGGTCTTACCACCACCCTAGCCCAGAGGGGAGTCACTCCTCAGGCTTGAAATTCGCAACACAGGGGTCTACGGATGTCTCGACTTAGGTTTTGAAAACCTCCATAGGGGGGGTCAGGCTTACCACCACCCTATCCCAGAGGGCACCACTCTTCGGGCATTTCACTTCGCATCACCGGGGTCTACGGATGTCTCGACTTACGTTTTTGAACACTTCCAGAGGGGGGGCCGGACTTACCACCACCCTAGCCCAGAGGTAAGTCACTCCTCGGGCTTGAAATTCGCAACACAGGGGTCTACGGATGTCTCGACTTAGGTTTTGAAAACCTCCATGGGGAGGGTTCGGGCTTACCACCACCCTAGCCCAGAGGTGAGTCACTCCTCGGGCTTTAAATTTGCATCACCGGGGTCTACGGATGTCTCAACTTAGGTTTTGAAAACCTCCATGTGGAGGGTTCGGGCTTACCACCACCCTAGCCCAGAGGTGAGTCACTCCTCGGGCTTGAAATTTGCATCACCGGGGTCTACAGATGTCTCAACTTAGGTTTTGAAAACCTCCATGGGGAGGGTTCGGGCTTACCACCACCCTAGCCCAGAGGTGAGTCACTCCTCGGGCTTGAAATTTGCATCACCGGGGTCTACAGATGTCTCAACTTAGGTTTTGAAAACCTCCATGGGGGTGGGGGGTTGGGCTTACCACCACCCTAGCCCAGAGGTGAGTCACTCCTCGGGCTTTAAATTCACATCACCGGGGTCTACGGATGTCTCAACTTAGGTTTTGAAAACTTCCAAGGGGGGGGGGGGGGGCGGGCTTACCACCACCCTAGCCCATAGGTGAGTCACTCCTCTGTCTTGAAATTTGCATCACCAGGGTCTACGGATGTCTCAACTTAGGTTTTGAAAACCTCCATAGGGGGGTGGGGGGGGTCGGGCTTACCACCACCCTATCCCAGAGGGCACCACTCTTCGGGCATTTCACTTCGCATCACCGGGGTCTACGGATGTCTCGACTTACGTTTTGAACACTTCCAGAGGGGGGGCCGGACTTACCACCACCCTAGCCAAGAAGGCAACACTCCTCGGGCTACGTTTTAGCCATAATATATGTAAGAACCCTCGCTATTCTACAAGGCGTATAATAAAACCATCTACCGCCCTACAATTTATAGAAAACCTACCAGAACTATCGACCCCAGTTCCAACTCCATCAGACCCAATGGACCTAGATGTACTAACTGATTACCTAGAAAATACCTGTCGATCTACTTTAGAAAAGGTAGCACCACTTAAACATAAAAGTATAAGACAGAAAAAGCTCGCACCATGGTATAACGATAAGACCCGTACTTTAAAACAAACATTACGAAAACTAGAGCGGAAATGGCGATCAACCAAGCTTGAAGTGTTCTATTCTGCCTGGAATGACAGCCTTATAGAGTATAGAAATGCCCTCACTAAAGCTCGCTCAGCATATCTGGCCTCGCTGATCTCCCGTAATAAAAATAATCCAAGAGCACTGTTTAGTGTGTTTTCTAGAATTACAAAAAATCAAGCAGGTTCTGAACAACTAATTCCAGCAACTCTCACCAGTAAAGATTTTATGGACTTTTTTAATAATAAAATTGAGAATATTAGACAACAAACTCAAGCTACAGGATCAAGTCCATCCTGGCTGCCACCCGATGTGAATGATATAAAACATAATATAACTGTAAAAGAAAGACTTGAAACCTTTTACCCACTCCCACAATTAGAACTAGAGAAGATTATCACCTCCGCAAACTGTACAACTTGCACACTTGATGCAATTCCCACAAAATTGCTCAAAGAAGTACTACCAGCTATTATTGATCCTCTTTTAACTATAGTAAACTCATCGCTTAGTCTGGGCCATGTACCCAAAGCTTTTAAACTAGCAGTTATTAAACCTATGATCAAGAAACCAAATCTTGATGCACTGTCTAATTACAGGCCTATTTCTAATTTGCCATTTCTGTCCAAGATCTTAGAAAGAGCTGTGGCCCAACAACTTAGTTCATATCTACATAAGAATCATATATATGAAAAATTCCAATCTGGATTCAGACAACATCATAGTACAGAGACAGCTCTAGTCAAGATAACAAATGATCTTCTTCTTGCCTCTGATCAAGGCCACGTATCCCTGTTGGTGCTTCTTGACCTAAGCGCAGCCTTCGATACAATAGACCACAATATTCTCATAGAAAGGTTAGAAAACATGGTTGGAATCACAGGGACAGCCCTATTATGGTTCAAATCTTACTTAACGGAACATTATCAATTCGTAAAAGTAAACAATCTAAATTCAAATTATTCTAAAGTAAGATTTGGAATTCCACAAGGCTCTATTTTAGGACATTATACATACATTATTATTTACATTATACATGTTACCGCTAGGCACAGTTATAAGAAACCATGACATTAACTTTCACTGTTACGCAGACGACACACAATTGTATATTTCAGCCAAGCCCGATGACAAACACAGATTAAAGAAAATAGAGGACTGTGTAAAAGACATGAAAGGCTGGATGTTGCGTAACTTCCTCCTTCTAAACAGCAACAAAACAGAGGTCCTGCTTTTGGGTCCAAAAGTGGCAAGAAATAAATTATCAGATTTAATTTTAAATCTAGCTGACTTTCCAGTTAAACCTGGTTCAGCAGCAAAAAATCTTGGTGTCATAATTGACCCGGATTTATTATTTGATCAACACATAGGTAGTATCACTAGGACAGCTTTTTTACATCTTCGTAATATTGCTAAGATTAGAACTGCCTTATCCCTCCAGGACGCAGAAACATTAGTACATGCCTTTATTACTTCAAGGCTTGACTACTGTAACACACTACTGTCAGGATGCACCAGCAGCAATTTAAGAAAACTTCAACTAGTTCAAAATGCTGCAGCTAGGGTCCTCACTAAAACTAGAAAATTTGAACATATCAGCCCAGTTTTATCATCACTTCATTGGCTGCCTGTTAAATTTCGCATTGACTACAAAATTTTGCTATTAACATATAAAGCTCTACATGGGCTTGCTCCTGAATATCTTCAAGATACAATTTCCTATTATGAGCCTCCACATTCACTCAGATCAAAGAATACTGGATTTTTAATTGTTCCCAGAATTCAGAAGGCCTCAGCTGGGGGAAGAGCCTTTTCTTATAAAGCCCCCAGACTCTGGAATGATCTTCCAGAAAATGTTCGGGACTCAGACACAGTCGCAATCTTCAAATCTAGGCTAAAACACATTTGTTTAGTTTATCTTTTGGTAGCTAATGCTCCCCCATAGATAAAGGCGGCAGATCTGGGGGGTCCATGGACACAGGGAATTATAGTAAACTGAGACGCTGGTGCTGTCGTCCCGCCGCTTCTCGTGATCACTCAGGTTTGTTGACGGTGGAGCGGAGGGATGCCAGTGTTTCAGGATGCTCCCGTGTCTGTGTGTCCTCCTGGTTCTCTCCTTTTAGTTAAAGCTGTCATAGTCAGATCTGCCGGAGTCATTAGCCACACTCTGGAAATTTTCATATTTTCTACTTTACAAACACAAAACAGTTCAAAACTAATTCCATCCCTTTACATCTTTCCGAGTAAACGACTGCCCACCTGTCTTACTGGACACTGATGGATGACTGTCGAGACCCTCCTCCACGCTTCAGACCAGCTGCCCACGCTCCAGCAACCACCAAGTGCCTTGAAGCTGTCCCTACACTGAAGTTCTCATGGACTACTAACTATCATCACCAGTAGATTGACCAGAGGAGGATGGGTCACCCCTTGTGAGCCTTGGTTCCTCCCAAGGTTTCTTCCTCAGCTGGGGGAGTTTTTCCTTGCCACTGTCGCCCCTGGCTTGCTCACTTGAGGGTTTACATTTGTTTTTACATTTCATGTCAAATCTTTGTCTTACTGGAATTCTGTGAAGCTGCTTTGTGACAACATCAGTTGTGAAAAGCGCTATATAAATAAATTTGATTTGATTTGATTTGATTTAAATTCGCATCACCGGGGTCTACGGTTCTCTCAACTTAGGTTTTGAACACTTCCAGAGGGGTGGGGGGTGGGGGGGGGGCGGGCATACCACCACCCTAGCCCAGAGGGCGTCACTCCTTGTGCTTTAAATTCGATTCACCGGGGTCTACGCTTGTCTCAACTTAGGTTTTGAACACTTCCAGAGGGGGGGCCGGGTATACCACCACCCTAGCCCAGAGGGCGTCACTCCTCGGGCTTGAAATTCGCATCACCGGGGTCTACGGTTGTCTCAACTTAGGTTTTGAAAATCTCAATAGGGGGGGTCGGGCTTACCACCACCCTAGCCCAGAGGGCGTTACTCCTCGGGCTTTAAATTCGATTCACCGGGGTCTACGGTTGTCTCAACTTAGGTTTTGAAAACTTCCAGAGGGGGGGGGGGGTGTCGGGCTTAACACCACCCTATCCCAAAGGTGAGTCACTACTCGGGCTTGAAATTCGCAACCCAGGGGTCTTTGGATGTCTCGACTTAGGTTTTGAACACTTCCACACTTCCAGAGGGGGGCCGGGCATACCACCACCCTAGCCCAGAGGGTGTCACTCCTCGGGCTTTAAATTCGATAAACCGGGGTCTACGGTTGTCTCAACTTAGGTTTTGAAAACTTCCAGAGGGGGGGGGGGGTCGGGCATACCACCACCCTAGCCCAGAGGGCGTCACTCCTCGGGCTTTAAATTCGATTCACTGGGTTCTACGGTTGTCTCAACTTAGGTTTTGAAAACTTCCGGGGGGGGTTAGGGCTAAACACAACCCTATCCCAGAGTTGAGTCACTCCTCGGGCATGAAATACGCTACACCGGGGTCCATGGCAGTCAGTTTAGACCTCCAGAGAGGGGGGGCCGGGCTTACCACCACCCTAGCCCAGAGGTGAGTCACTCCTCGGGCTTTAAATTCACATCACCGGGGTCTACGGATGTCTCAACTTAGGTTTTGAAAACCTCCATGGGGGGGGGTCGGGCTTACCACCCCACTAGCCCATAGGTGAGTCAGTCTTCTGGCTTGAAATTTGCATCACCGGGGTCTACTGATGTCTCAACTTACGTTTTGAACACTTCCAGAGGGGGGCCCGGGCATACCACCACCCTAGCCCAGAGTTGAGTCACTCCTTGGGCTTAAAATTCGCATCACCGGCGTCTACGGTTGTCTCAACTTAGGTTTTGAAAACCTCCATAGGGGGGGTCGGGCTTACCACCACCCTAGCCCAGAAGTGAGTCACTCATCGGGCTTGAAATTCGCAACACAGGGGTCTACGGATGTCTCGACTTAGGATTTGAACAGTTCCGGGGGGGGGGGGGGGGTTGCGCATACCAGCACCCTAGCCCAGAGGGCGTCAACCCTTGGGCTTTAAACTGGCATCATCGGGGTCAAACCTCCACGGGGGTCGGGCTTACCACCACTCTAGCCCATAGGTGACTCTCTCCTCCGTCTTGAAATTTGCATCACCAGGGTCTACGGATGTCTCAACTTACGTTTTGAAAACCTCCATAGGGGGGGGGGGGGGTCGGGCTTACCACCACCCTAGCCCAGAGTTGAGTCACTCCTCGGGCTTGAAATTCGCATTACCGGGGTCTACTGATGTCTCAACTTAGGGGTCTACAGATGTCTTAACTTGAAAACTTCCAGAGGGGGGGCCGAGCTTACCACCACCCTAGCCCAGAGGGCGTCACTCCTCGGGCTTGAAATTCGCATCACCGGGGTCTACGGATGTCTCAATTTAGGTTTTGAAAACCTCCATTGGGAGGGGTGGGGGGGTCGGGCTTACCACCACCCTACCCCAGAGGTGAGTCACTCTTCGGGCTTTAAATTTACATCACCGGGGTCAACGGATGTCTCAAATTAGGTTTTGAACACTTCCAGAGGGGGGGCCGGGCATACCACCACCCTAGCCCAGAGGGCGACACTCCTCGGGCTTTAAATTTGATTAACCGGGGTCTATGGTTGTCTCAACTTAGGTTTTGAAAACTTCTAAGGGGGGGGGGGTCGGGCTTAACACCACCCTATCCCAAAGGTGAGTCACTCCTCGGGCTTGAAATTCGCAACCCAGAGGTCTACGGATGTCTCAACTTAGGTTTTGAAAACCTCCATATGGGGGTTCGGGCTTACCACCACCCTAGCCCAAAGCTGAGTCACTCCTCGGGCTTGAAATTCGATTCGCCGGGGTTTACAGATGTCTCAAATTAGGTTTTGAACACTTCCAGAGGGGGGGCCGGGCATACCACCACCCTAGCCCAGAGGGCGACACTCCTCAGGCTTTAAATTTGATTAACCGGGGTCTATGGTTGTCTCAACTTAGGTTTTGAAAACTTCTAAGGGGGGCGGGGGTCGGGCTTAACACCACCCTATCCCAAATGTGAGTCACTCCTCGGGCTTGAAATTCGCAACCCAGAGGTCTACGGATGTCTCAACTTAGGTTTTGAAAACCTCCATATGGGGGGTCGGGCTTACCACCACCCTAGCCCAAAGCTGAGTCACTCCTCGGGCTTGAAATTCGATTCGCCGGGGTTTACGGATGTCTCAAATTAGGTTTTGGACACTTCCAGAGGGGGGGCGGCCATACCACCACCCTAGCCCAGAGGGCTTCACTCCTCGGACTTTAAATTCGCAACCCAGGGGTCTATGGATGTCTCAACTTAGGTTTTGAAAACCTCCATATGTGGGGTCGGGCTTACCACCACCCTAGCCCAGAGGTGAGTCACTCCTCTGGCTTTAAATTTATATCACCGGGGTCTACGGATGTCTCGACTTAGGTTTTGAAAATCTCCATAATGGGGGTCGGGCTTACAACCACACTACCCCAGAGGTGAGTCACTCCTCGGGCTTGAAATTCGCATCACCGGGGTCTACGGATGTCTCAAATTAGGTTTTGAACACTTCCAGAGGGGGTGCCGGGCATACCACCACCCTAGCCCAGAAGGCACCACTCTTCAGGCATGTCACTTCGCATCACCGGGGTCTACGGATGTCTCGACTTAGGTTTTGAACACTTCCAGAGGGGGGGCCGGGCATACCACCACCCTAGCCCAGAGGGCGACACTCCTCGGGCTTTAAATTTGATTAACCGGGGTCTATGGTTGTCTCAACTTAGGTTTTGAAAACTTCTAAGGGGGGGGGGGTCGGGCTTAACACCACCCTATCCCAAAGGTGAGTCACTCCTCGGGCTTGAAATTCGCAACCCAGAGGTCTACGGATGTCTCAACTTAGGTTTTGAAAACCTCCATATGGGGGTTCGGGCTTACCACCACCCTAGCCCAAAGCTGAGTCACTCCTCGGGCTTGAAATTCGATTCGCCGGGGTTTACAGATGTCTCAAATTAGGTTTTGAACACTTCCAGAGGGGGGGCCGGGCATACCACCACCCTAGCCCAGAGGGCGACACTCCTCAGGCTTTAAATTTGATTAACCGGGGTCTATGGTTGTCTCAACTTAGGTTTTGAAAACTTCTAAGGGGGGCGGGGGTCGGGCTTAACACCACCCTATCCCAAATGTGAGTCACTCCTCGGGCTTGAAATTCGCAACCCAGAGGTCTACGGATGTCTCAACTTAGGTTTTGAAAACCTCCATATGGGGGGTCGGGCTTACCACCACCCTAGCCCAAAGCTGAGTCACTCCTCGGGCTTGAAATTCGATTCGCCGGGGTTTACGGATGTCTCAAATTAGGTTTTGGACACTTCCAGAGGGGGGGCGGCCATACCACCACCCTAGCCCAGAGGGCTTCACTCCTCGGACTTTAAATTCGCAACACAGGGGTCTACGGATGTCTCAACTTAGGTTTTGAAAACCTCCATATGTGGGGTCGGGCTTACCACCACCCTAGCCCAGAGGTGAGTCACTCCTCTGGCTTTAAATTTATATCACCGGGGTCTACGGATGTCTCAAATTAGGTTTTGAACACTTCCAGAGGGGGTGCCGGGCATACCACCACCCTAGCCCAGAAGGCACCACTCTTCAGGCATGTCACTTCGCATCACCGGGGTCTACGGATGTCTCGACTTAGGTTTTGAACACTTCCAGAGGGGGGGCCGGACTTACCACCACCCTAGCCAAGAAGGCGTCACTCCTCGGGCTTGAAATTCGCATCACCGGGGTCTACGGTTGTCTCAACTTAGGTTTTGAAAATCTCAATAGGGGGGGTCGGGCTTACCACCACCCTTGCCCAGAAGTGAGTCACTCCTCGGGCTTGAAATTTGCATCACCGGGGTCTACGGTTGTCTCAACTTAGGTTTTGAAAACTTCTAAGGGGGGGGGGGGTCGGGCTTAACACCACCCTAGCCCAGAGGTAAGTCACTCCTCGGGCTTGAAATTCGCAACACAGGGGTCTACGGATGTCTCGACTTAGGCTTTGAAAACCTCCATTGGGGGGGGAGTCGGGCTTACCACCACCCTAGCCCAGAGGTGAGTCACTCCTCGGGCTTGAAATTCGCATCACCGGGGTCTACGGATGTCTCAAATTAGGTTTTGAACACTTCCAGAGGGGGGGCCGGGCATACCACCACCCTAGCCCAGAGGGCGTCACTCCTCGGGCTTTAAATTCGATTCACCGGGGTCTACGGTTGTCTCAACTTAGGTTTTGAAAACTTCCAGAGGGGGGGGGGGGGGGGGTTCGGGCTTAACACCACCCTATCCCTAAGGTGAGTCACTCCTCTGGCTTGAAATTTGCAACCCGGGGGTCTACGGATGTCTCGACTTAGGATTTGAACACTTCCGGGGGGGGGGGGGGTGAGCATACCACCACCGTAGCCCAGAGGGCGTCAATCCTTGGGCTTTAAATTGGCATCATCGGGGTCAAACCTCCACGGGGGTCGGGCTTACCACCACTCTAGCCCATAGGTGAGTCTCTCCTCCGTCTTGAAATTTGCATCACCAGGGTCTACGGATGTCTCAACTTACGTTTTGAAAACCTCCATAGGGGGGGGGGGGTCGGGCTTACCACCACCCTAGCCCAGAGTTGAGTCACTCCTCGGGCTTGAAATTCGCATTACCGGGGTCTACTGATGTCTCAACTTAGGGGTCTACAGATGTCTTAACTTGAAAACTTCCAGAGGGGGGGCCGAGCTTACCACCACCCTAGCCCAGAGGGCGTCACTCCTCGGGCTTGAAATTCGCATCACCGGGGTCTACGGATGTCTCAATTTAGGTTTTGAAAACCTCCATTGGGAGGGGTGGGGGGGTCGGGCTTACCACCACCCTACCCCAGAGGTGAGTCACTCTTCGGGCTTTAAATTTACATCACCGGGGTCAACGGATGTCTCAAATTAGGTTTTGAACACTTCCAGAGGGGGGGCCGGGCATACCACCACCCTAGCCCAGAGGGCGACACTCCTCGGGCTTTAAATTTGATTAACCGGGGTCTATGGTTGTCTCAACTTAGGTTTTGAAAACTTCTAAGGGGGGGGGGTCGGGCTTAACACCACCCTATCCCAAAGGTGAGTCACTCCTCGGGCTTGAAATTCGCAACCCAGAGGTCTACGGATGTCTCAACTTAGGTTTTGAAAACCTCCATATGGGGGGTCGGGCTTACCACCACCCTAGCCCAAAGCTGAGTCACTCCTCGGGCTTGAAATTCGATTCGCTGGGGTTTACGGATGTCTCAAATTAGGTTTTGAACACTTCCAGAGGGGGGGCCGGGCATACCACCACCCTAGCCCAGAGGGCGACACTCCTCGGGCTTTAAATTTGATTAACCGGGGTCTATGGTTGTCTCAACTTAGGTTTTGAAAACTTCTAAGGGGGGGGGGGGGTCGGGCTTAACACCACCCTATCCCAAAGGTGAGTCACTCCTCGGGCTTGAAATTCGCAACCCAGAGGTCTACGGATGTCTCAACTTAGGTTTTGAAAACCTCCATATGGGGGGTCGGGCTTACCACCACCCTAGCCCAAAGCTGAGTCACTCCTCGGGCTTGAAATTCGATTCGCCGGGGTTTACGGATGTCTCAAATTAGGTTTTGAACACTTCCAGAGGGGGGGCGGGCATACCACCACCCTAGCCCAGAGGGCGTCACTCCTCGGGCTTTAAATTCGCAACCCAGGGGTCTACGGATGTCTCAACTTAGGTTTTGAAAACCTCCATATGTGGGGTCGGGCTTACCACCACCCTAGCCCAGAGGTGAGTCACTCCTCTGGCTTTAAATTTACATCACCGGGGTCTACGGATGTCTCGACTTAGGTTTTGAAAATCTCCATAATGGGGGTCGGGCTTACCACCACACTAGCCCAGAGGTGAGTCACTCCTCGGGCTTGAAATTCGATTCGCCGGGGTTTACAGATGTCTCAAATTAGGTTTTGAACACTTCCAGAGGGGGGGCCGGGCATACCACCACCCTAGCCCAGAGGGCGACACTCCTCAGGCTTTAAATTTGATTAACCGGGGTCTATGGTTGTCTCAACTTAGGTTTTGAAAACTTCTAAGGGGGGCGGGGGTCGGGCTTAACACCACCCTATCCCAAATGTGAGTCACTCCTCGGGCTTGAAATTCGCAACCCAGAGGTCTACGGATGTCTCAACTTAGGTTTTGAAAACCTCCATATGGGGGGTCGGGCTTACCACCACCCTAGCCCAAAGCTGAGTCACTCCTCGGGCTTGAAATTCGATTCGCCGGGGTTTACGGATGTCTCAAATTAGGTTTTGGACACTTCCAGAGGGGGGGCGGCCATACCACCACCCTAGCCCAGAGGGCTTCACTCCTCGGACTTTAAATTCGCAACACAGGGGTCTACGGATGTCTCAACTTAGGTTTTGAAAACCTCCATATGTGGGGTCGGGCTTACCACCACCCTAGCCCAGAGGTGAGTCACTCCTCTGGCTTTAAATTTATATCACCGGGGTCTACGGATGTCTCGACTTAGGTTTTGAAAATCTCCATAATGGGGGTCGGGCTTACAACCACACTACCCCAGAGGTGAGTCACTCCTCGGGCTTGAAATTCGCATCACCGGGGTCTACGGATGTCTCAAATTAGGTTTTGAACACTTCCAGAGGGGGTGCCGGGCATACCACCACCCTAGCCCAGAAGGCACCACTCTTCAGGCATGTCACTTCGCATCACCGGGGTCTACGGATGTCTCGACTTAGGTTTTGAACACTTCCAGAGGGGGGGCCGGACTTACCACCACCCTAGCCAAGAAGGCGTCACTCCTCGGGCTTGAAATTCGCATCACCGGGGTCTACGGTTGTCTCAACTTAGGTTTTGAAAATCTCAATAGGGGGGGTCGGGCTTACCACCACCCTTGCCCAGAAGTGAGTCACTCCTCGGGCTTGAAATTTGCATCACCGGGGTCTACGGTTGTCTCAACTTAGGTTTTGAAAACTTCTAAGGGGGGGGGGGGTCGGGCTTAACACCACCCTAGCCCAGAGGTAAGTCACTCCTCGGGCTTGAAATTCGCAACACAGGGGTCTACGGATGTCTCGACTTAGGCTTTGAAAACCTCCATTGGGGGGGGAGTCGGGCTTACCACCACCCTAGCCCAGAGGTGAGTCACTCCTCGGGCTTGAAATTCGCATCACCGGGGTCTACGGATGTCTCAAATTAGGTTTTGAACACTTCCAGAGGGGGGGCCGGGCATACCACCACCCTAGCCCAGAGGGCGTCACTCCTCGGGCTTTAAATTCGATTCACCGGGGTCTACGGTTGTCTCAACTTAGGTTTTGAAAACTTCCAGAGGGGGGGGGGGGGGGGGTTCGGGCTTAACACCACCCTATCCCTAAGGTGAGTCACTCCTCTGGCTTGAAATTTGCAACCCGGGGGTCTACGGATGTCTCGACTTAGGATTTGAACACTTCCAGGGGGGGGGGGGGGGGGTGAGCATACCACCACCGTAGCCCAGAGGGCGTCAATCCTTGGGCTTTAAATTGGCATCATCGGGGTCAAACCTCCACGGGGGTCGGGCTTACCACCACTCTAGCCCATAGGTGAGTCTCTCCTCCGTCTTGAAATTTGCATCACCAGGGTCTACGGATGTCTCAACTTACGTTTTGAAAACCTCCATAGGGGGGGGGGGGTCGGGCTTACCACCACCCTAGCCCAGAGTTGAGTCACTCCTCGGGCTTGAAATTCGCATTACCGGGGTCTACTGATGTCTCAACTTAGGGGTCTACAGATGTCTTAACTTGAAAACTTCCAGAGGGGGGGCCGAGCTTACCACCACCCTAGCCCAGAGGGCGTCACTCCTCGGGCTTGAAATTCGCATCACCGGGGTCTACGGATGTCTCAATTTAGGTTTTGAAAACCTCCATTGGGAGGGGTGGGGGGGTCGGGCTTACCACCACCCTACCCCAGAGGTGAGTCACTCTTCGGGCTTTAAATTTACATCACCGGGGTCAACGGATGTCTCAAATTAGGTTTTGAACACTTCCAGAGGGGGGGCCGGGCATACCACCACCCTAGCCCAGAGGGCGACACTCCTCGGGCTTTAAATTTGATTAACCGGGGTCTATGGTTGTCTCAACTTAGGTTTTGAAAACTTCTAAGGGGGGGGGGTCGGGCTTAACACCACCCTATCCCAAAGGTGAGTCACTCCTCGGGCTTGAAATTCGCAACCCAGAGGTCTACGGATGTCTCAACTTAGGTTTTGAAAACCTCCATATGGGGGGTCGGGCTTACCACCACCCTAGCCCAAAGCTGAGTCACTCCTCGGGCTTGAAATTCGATTCGCTGGGGTTTACGGATGTCTCAAATTAGGTTTTGAACACTTCCAGAGGGGGGGCCGGGCATACCACCACCCTAGCCCAGAGGGCGACACTCCTCGGGCTTTAAATTTGATTAACCGGGGTCTATGGTTGTCTCAACTTAGGTTTTGAAAACTTCTAAGGGGGGGGGGGGTCGGGCTTAACACCACCCTATCCCAAAGGTGAGTCACTCCTCGGGCTTGAAATTCGCAACCCAGAGGTCTACGGATGTCTCAACTTAGGTTTTGAAAACCTCCATATGGGGGGTCGGGCTTACCACCACCCTAGCCCAAAGCTGAGTCACTCCTCGGGCTTGAAATTCGATTCGCCGGGGTTTACGGATGTCTCAAATTAGGTTTTGAACACTTCCAGAGGGGGGGCGGGCATACCACCACCCTAGCCCAGAGGGCGTCACTCCTCGGGCTTTAAATTCGCAACCCAGGGGTCTACGGATGTCTCAACTTAGGTTTTGAAAACCTCCATATGTGGGGTCGGGCTTACCACCACCCTAGCCCAGAGGTGAGTCACTCCTCTGGCTTTAAATTTACATCACCGGGGTCTACGGATGTCTCGACTTAGGTTTTGAAAATCTCCATAATGGGGGTCGGGCTTACCACCACACTAGCCCAGAGGTGAGTCACTCCTCGGGCTTGAAATTCGATTCGCCGGGGTTTACAGATGTCTCAAATTAGGTTTTGAACACTTCCAGAGGGGGGGCCGGGCATACCACCACCCTAGCCCAGAGGGCGACACTCCTCAGGCTTTAAATTTGATTAACCGGGGTCTATGGTTGTCTCAACTTAGGTTTTGAAAACTTCTAAGGGGGGCGGGGGTCGGGCTTAACACCACCCTATCCCAAATGTGAGTCACTCCTCGGGCTTGAAATTCGCAACCCAGAGGTCTACGGATGTCTCAACTTAGGTTTTGAAAACCTCCATATGGGGGGTCGGGCTTACCACCACCCTAGCCCAAAGCTGAGTCACTCCTCGGGCTTGAAATTCGATTCGCCGGGGTTTACGGATGTCTCAAATTAGGTTTTGGACACTTCCAGAGGGGGGGCGGCCATACCACCACCCTAGCCCAGAGGGCTTCACTCCTCGGACTTTAAATTCGCAACACAGGGGTCTACGGATGTCTCAACTTAGGTTTTGAAAACCTCCATATGTGGGGTCGGGCTTACCACCACCCTAGCCCAGAGGTGAGTCACTCCTCTGGCTTTAAATTTATATCACCGGGGTCTACGGATGTCTCGACTTAGGTTTTGAAAATCTCCATAATGGGGGTCGGGCTTACAACCACACTACCCCAGAGGTGAGTCACTCCTCGGGCTTGAAATTCGCATCACCGGGGTCTACGGATGTCTCAAATTAGGTTTTGAACACTTCCAGAGGGGGTGCCGGGCATACCACCACCCTAGCCCAGAAGGCACCACTCTTCAGGCATGTCACTTCGCATCACCGGGGTCTACGGATGTCTCGACTTAGGTTTTGAACACTTCCAGAGGGGGGGCCGGACTTACCACCACCCTAGCCAAGAAGGCGTCACTCCTCGGGCTTGAAATTCGCATCACCGGGGTCTACGGTTGTCTCAACTTAGGTTTTGAAAATCTCAATAGGGGGGGTCGGGCTTACCACCACCCTTGCCCAGAAGTGAGTCACTCCTCGGGCTTGAAATTTGCATCACCGGGGTCTACGGTTGTCTCAACTTAGGTTTTGAAAACTTCTAAGGGGGGGGGGGGTCGGGCTTAACACCACCCTAGCCCAGAGGTAAGTCACTCCTCGGGCTTGAAATTCGCAACACAGGGGTCTACGGATGTCTCGACTTAGGCTTTGAAAACCTCCATTGGGGGGGGAGTCGGGCTTACCACCACCCTAGCCCAGAGGTGAGTCACTCCTCGGGCTTGAAATTCGCATCACCGGGGTCTACGGATGTCTCAAATTAGGTTTTGAACACTTCCAGAGGGGGGGCCGGGCATACCACCACCCTAGCCCAGAGGGCGTCACTCCTCGGGCTTTAAATTCGATTCACCGGGGTCTACGGTTGTCTCAACTTAGGTTTTGAAAACTTCCAGAGGGGGGGGGGGGGGGGTTCGGGCTTAACACCACCCTATCCCTAAGGTGAGTCACTCCTCTGGCTTGAAATTTGCAACCCGGGGGTCTACGGATGTCTCGACTTAGGATTTGAACACTTCCAGGGGGGGGGGGGGGTGAGCATACCACCACCGTAGCCCAGAGGGCGTCAATCCTTGGGCTTTAAATTGGCATCATCGGGGTCAAACCTCCACGGGGGTCGGGCTTACCACCACTCTAGCCCATAGGTGAGTCTCTCCTCCGTCTTGAAATTTGCATCACCAGGGTCTACGGATGTCTCAACTTACGTTTTGAAAACCTCCATAGGGGGGGGGGGGGCGAGCTTACCACCACCCTAGCCCAGAGGGCGTCACTCCTCGGGCTTGAAATTCGCATCACCGGGGTCTACGGATGTCTCAATTTAGGTTTTGAAAACCTCCATTGGGAGGGGTGGGGGGGTCGGGCTTACCACCACCCTACCCCAGAGGTGAGTCACTCTTCGGGCTTTAAATTTACATCACCGGGGTCAACGGATGTCTCAAATTAGGTTTTGAACACTTCCAGAGGGGGGGCCGGGCATACCACCACCCTAGCCCAGAGGGCGACACTCCTCGGGCTTTAAATTTGATTAACCGGGGTCTATGGTTGTCTCAACTTAGGTTTTGAAAACTTCTAAGGGGGGGGGGTCGGGCTTAACACCACCCTATCCCAAAGGTGAGTCACTCCTCGGGCTTGAAATTCGCAACCCAGAGGTCTACGGATGTCTCAACTTAGGTTTTGAAAACCTCCATATGGGGGGTCGGGCTTACCACCACCCTAGCCCAAAGCTGAGTCACTCCTCGGGCTTGAAATTCGATTCGCTGGGGTTTACGGATGTCTCAAAGTAGGTTTTGAACACTTCCAGAGGGGGGGCCGGGCATACCACCACCCTAGCCCAGAGGGCGACACTCCTCGGGCTTTAAATTTGATTAACCGGGGTCTATGGTTGTCTCAACTTAGGTTTTGAAAACTTCTAAGGGGGGGGGGGGTCGGGCTTAACACCACCCTATCCCAAAGGTGAGTCACTCCTCGGGCTTGAAATTCGCAACCCAGAGGTCTACGGATGTCTCAACTTAGGTTTTGAAAACCTCCATATGGGGGGTCGGGCTTACCACCACCCTAGCCCAAAGCTGAGTCACTCCTCGGGCTTGAAATTCGATTCGCCGGGGTTTACGGATGTCTCAAATTAGGTTTTGAACACTTCCAGAGGGGGGGCGGGCATACCACCACCCTAGCCCAGAGGGCGTCACTCCTCGGGCTTTAAATTCGCAACCCAGGGGTCTACGGATGTCTCAACTTAGGTTTTGAAAACCTCCATATGTGGGGTCGGGCTTACCACCACCCTAGCCCAGAGGTGAGTCACTCCTCTGGCTTTAAATTTACATCACCGGGGTCTACGGATGTCTCGACTTAGGTTTTGAAAATCTCCATAATGGGGGTCGGGCTTACCACCACACTAGCCCAGAGGTGAGTCACTCCTCGGGCTTGAAATTCGCATCACCGGGGTCTACGGATGTCTCAAATTAGGTTTTGAACACTTCCAGAGGGGGTGTCGGGCATACCACCACCCTAGCCCAGAAGGCACCACTCTTCAGGCATGTCACTTCGCATCACCGGGGTCTACGGATGTCTTGACTTAGGTTTTGAACACTTCCAGAGGGGGGGCCGGGTATACCCCCACCCTAGCCCAGAGGGCGTCACTCCTCAGGCTTGAAATTCGCATCACCGGGGTCTACGGTTGTCTCAACTTAGGCTTTGAAAACCTCCATTGGGGGGGGAGTCGGGCTTACCACCACCCTAGCCCAGAGGTGAGTCACTCCTCGGGCTTGAAATTCGCATCACCGGGGTCTACGGATGTCTCAAATTAGGTTTAGAACACTTCCAGAGGGGGGGCCGGGCATACCACCACCCTAGCCCAGAGGGCGTCAATCCTTGGGCTTTAAATTGGCATCATCGGGGTCTACGGTTCTCTCAACTTAGGTTTTGAAAAATTCCAGAGGGGGGGGGGGGGCGGGCTTAACACCACCCTATCCCAAAGGTGAGTCACTCCTCGGGCTTGAAATTCGCAACCCAGGGGTCTACGGATGTCTCGACTTAGGTTTTGAACACTTCCAGAGGGGGGGCCGGGCATACCACCACCCTAGCCCAGAGGGCGTCACTCCTCGGGCTTGAAATTCGCATCACCGGGGTCTACGGTTGTCTCAACTTAGGTTTTGAAAATCTCAATAGGGGGGGTCGGGCTTACCACCACCCTTGCCCAGAAGTGAGTCACTCCTCGGGCTTGAAATTTGCATCACCGGGGTCTACGGTTGTCTCAACTTAGGTTTTGAAAACCTCCATAAGGGGGGTCGGGCTTACCACCACCCTAGCCCAGAGGTAAGTCACTCCTCGGGCTTGAAATTCGCAACACAGGGGTCTACGGATGTCTCGACTTAGGCTTTGAAAACCTCCATTGGGGGGGGAGTCGGGCTTACCACCACCCTAGCCCAGAGGTGAGTCACTCCTCGGGCTTGAAATTCGCATCACCGGGGTCTACGGATGTCTCAAATTAGGTTTTGAACACTTCCAGAGGGGGGGCCGGGCATACCACCACCCTAGCCCAGAGGGCGTCACTCCTCGGGCTTTAAATTCGATTCACCGGGGTCTACGGTTGTCTCAACTTAGGTTTTGAAAACTTCCAGAGGGGGGGGGGGGGGGGGTCGGGCTTAACACCACCCTATCCCTAAGGTGAGTCACTCCTCTGGCTTGAAATTCGCAACCCAGAGGTCTACGGATGTCTCGACTTAGGATTTGAACACTTCCAGGGGGGGGGGGGGTGCGCATACCACCACCGTAGCCCACCGCACCGTAGCCAATCCTTGGGCTTTAAATTGGCATCATCGGGGTCTACGGTTCTCTCAACTTAGGTTTTGAAAAATTCCAGAGGGGGGGGGGGGGGGCGGGCTTAACACCACCCTATCCCAAAGGTGAGTCACTCCTCGGGCTTGAAATTCGCAACCCAGGGGTCTACGGATGTCTCGACTTAGGTTCTGAACACTTCCAGAGGGGGGGCCGGGTATACCACCACCCTAGCCCAGAGGGCGTCACTCCTCGGGCTTGAAATTCGCATCACCGGGGTCTACGATTGTCTCAAGTTAGGTTTTGAAAATCTCAATAGGGGGGGTCGGGCTTACCACCACCCTAGCCCAGAGGTGAGTCACTCCTCGGGCTTGAAATTCGCATCACCGGGGTCTACGGATGTCTCAAATTAGGTTTTGAACACTTCCAGAGGGGGGGCCGGGCATACCCCACCCTAGCCCAGAAGGCACCACTCTTCAGGCATGTCACTTCGCATCACCGGGGTCTACGGATGTCTTGACTTAGGTTTTGAACACTTCCAGAGGGGGGGCCGGACTTACCACCACCCTAGCCAAGAAGGCAACACTCCTCGGGCTTTAAATTCGCATCACCGGGGTCTACGGTTGTCTCAACTTAGGTTTTGAACACTTCCAGAGGGGGGGCCGGGTATACCACCACCCTAGCCCAGAGGGCGTCACTCCTCGGGCTTGAAATTCGCATCACCGGGATCTACGATTGTCTCAACTTAGGTTTTGAAAATCTCAATAGGGGGGGTCGGGCTTACCACCACCCTAGCCCAGAGGGCGTCACTCCTTGGGCTTTAAATTCGATTCACCGGGGTCTACGCTTGTCTCAACTTAGGTTTTGAAAACTTCCAGAGGGGGGGCCGGGTATACCACCACCCTAGCCCAGAGGGCGTCACTCCTCGGGCTTGAAATTTGCATCACCGGGGTCTACGGTTGTCTCAACTTAGGTTTTGAAAATCTCAATTGGGGGGGTCGGGCTTACCACCACCCTTGCCCAGAAGTGAGTCACTCCTCGGGCTTGAAATTTGCATCACCGGGGTCTACGGTTGTCTCAACTTAGGTTTTGAAAACCTCCATAAGGGGGGTCGGGCTTACCACCACCCTAGCCCAGAGGTAAGTCACTCCTCGGGCTTGAAATTCGCAACACAGGGGTCTACAGATGTCTCGACTTAGGCTTTGAAAACCTCCATGTGGGGGGTCGGGCTTACCCCCACCCTAGCCCAGAGGTGAGTCAATCCTCGGGCTTTAAATTCACATCACCGGGGTCTACGGATGTCTCAACTTAGGCTTTGAAAACCTCCATGGGGTGGGGGGGGGGGTCGGGCTTACCACCACCCTAGCCCATAGGTGAGTCACTCCTCTGTCTTGAAATTTGCATCACCAGGGTTTACGGATGTCTCAACTTAGGTTTTGAAAACCTCCATAGGGGTGGGGGGGGGAGGGTCGGGCTTACCACCACCCTATCCCAGAGTTGAGTCACTCCTCGGGCTTGAAATTCGCATCACCGGGGTCTACAGATGTCTCAACTTAGGTTTTGAAAATCTCAATAGGGGGGGTCGGGCTTACCACCACCCTAGCCCAGAGGGCGTCACTCCTCGGGCTTCAAATTCCATTCACCGGGGTCTACGGTTGTCTCAACTTAGGTTTTGAAAACTTCCAGAGGGGGGGGGGTCGGGCTAAACACCACCTTATCCCAAAGGTGAGTCACTCCTCGGGCTTTAAATTCGCAACCCAGGGGTCTACGGATGTCTCGACTTAGGCTTTGAAAACCTCCATATGGGGGGTCGGGCTTACCACCACCCTAGCCCAGAGGTGAGTCACTCCTCGGGCTTTAAATTCACATCACCGGGGTCTACGGATGTCTCAACTTAGGCTTTGAAAACCTCCATGGGGTGGGGGGGGGGTCGGGCTTACCACCACCCTAGCCCAGAGTTGAGTCACTCCTCGGGCTTGAAATTCGCATCACCGGGGTCTACAGATGTCTCAACTTAGGTTTTGAAAACTTCCAGAGGGGGGGGGGGTTGGGCTAAACACCACCCTATCCCAAAGGTGAGTCACTCCTCGGGCTTGAAATTCGCAACCCAGGGGTCTACGGATGTCTCGACTTAGGTTTTGAAAACCTCCATATGGGGGGTCGGGCTTACCACCACCCTAGCCTAGAGGTGAGTCACTCCTCGGGCTTGAAATTCGCATCACCGGGGTCTACGGTTGTCTCAACTTAGGTTTTGAAAACCTCCATAAGGGGGGTTGGGCTTACCACCACCCTAGCCCAGAGGTAAGTCACTCCTCGGGCTTGAAATTCGCAACACAGGGGTCTACGGATGTCTCGACTTAGGTTTTGAACACTTCCAGAGGGGGGGCCGGACTTACCTCCACCCTAGCCAAGAAGGCAACACTCCTCGGGCTTTAAATTCGCATCACCGGGGTCTACGGTTTTCTCAACTTAGGTTTTGAAAACTTCCAGAGGGGGGGGGGGGTCTTACCACCACCCTAGCCCAGAGGGGGTCACTCCTCAGGCTTGAAATTCGCAACACAGGGGTCTACGGATGTCTCGACTTAGGTTTTGAAAACCTCCATAGGGGGGGTCAGGCTTACCACCACCCTAGCCCAGAGGTGAGTCACTCCTCGGGCTTTAAATTTGCATCACCGGGGTCTACGGATGTCTCAACTTAGGTTTTGAAAACCTCCATGGGGAGGGTTCGGGCTTACCACCACCCTAGCCCAGAGGTGAGTCACTCCTCGGGCTTGAAATTTGCATCACCGGGGTCTACAGATGTCTCAACTTAGGTTTTGAAAACCTCCATGGGGGTGGGGGGTTGGGCTTACCACCACCCTAGCCCAGAGGTGAGTCACTCCACGGGCTTTAAATTCACATCACCGGGGTCTATGGATGTCTCAACATAGGTTTTGAAAACCTCCAAGGGGGGGGGGGGCGGGCTCACCACCACCCTAGCCCATAGGTGAGTCACTCCTCTGTCTTGAAATTTGCATCACCAGGGTCTACGGATGTCTCAACTTAGGTTTTGAAAACCTCCATAGGGGGGTGGGGGGGGTCGGGCTTACCACCACCCTATCCCAGAGGGCACCACTCTTCGGGCATTTCACTTCGCATCACCGGGGTCTACGGATGTCTCGACTTACGTTTTTGAACACTTCCAGAGGGGGGGCCGGACTTACCACCACCCTAGCCCAGAGGTAAGTCACTCCTCGGGCTTGAAATTCGCAACACAGGGGTCTACGGATGTCTCGACTTAGGTTTTGAAAACCTCCATGGGGAGGGTTCGGGCTTACCACCACCCTAGCCCAGAGGTGAGTCACTCCTCGGGCTTTAAATTTGCATCACCGGGGTCTACGGATGTCTCAACTTAGGTTTTGAAAACCTCCATGGGGAGGGTTCGGGCTTACCACCACCCTAGCCCAGAGGTGAGTCACTCCTCGGGCTTGAAATTTGCATCACCGGGGTCTACAGATGTCTCAACTTAGGTTTTGAAAACCTCCATGGGGAGGGTTCGGGCTTACCACCACCCTAGCCCAGAGGTGAGTCACTCCTCGGGCTTGAAATTTGCATCACCGGGGTCTACAGATGTCTCAACTTAGGTTTTGAAAACCTCCATGGGGGTGGGGGGTTGGGCTTACCACCACCCTAGCCCAGAGGTGAGTCACTCCTCGGGCTTTAAATTCACATCACCGGGGTCTACGGATGTCTCAACTTAGGTTTTGAAAACTTCCAAGGGGGGGGGGGCGGGCTTACCACCACCCTAGCCCATAGGTGAGTCACTCCTCTGTCTTGAAATTTGCATCACCAGGGTCTACGGATGTCTCAACTTAGGTTTTGAAAACCTCCATAGGGGGGTGGGGGGGGTCGGGCTTACCACCACCCTATCCCAGAGGGCACCACTCTTCGGGCATTTCACTTCGCATCACCGGGGTCTACGGATGTCTCGACTTACGTTTTGAACACTTCCAGAGGGGGGGCCGGACTTACCACCACCCTAGCCAAGAAGGCAACACTCCTCGGGCTACGTTTTAGCCATAATATATGTAAGAACCCTCGCTATTCTACAAGGCGTATAATAAAACCATCTACCGCCCTACAATTTATAGAAAACCTACCAGAACTATCGACCCCAGTTCCAACTCCATCAGACCCAATGGACCTAGATGTACTAACTGATTACCTAGAAAATACCTGTCGATCTACTTTAGAAAAGGTAGCACCACTTAAACATAAAAGTATAAGACAGAAAAAGCTCGCACCATGGTATAACGATAAGACCCGTACTTTAAAACAAACATTACGAAAACTAGAGCGGAAATGGCGATCAACCAAGCTTGAAGTGTTCTATTCTGCCTGGAATGACAGCCTTATAGAGTATAGAAATGCCCTCACTAAAGCTCGCTCAGCATATCTGGCCTCACTGATCTCCCGTAATAAAAATAATCCAAGAGCACTGTTTAGTGTGTTTTCTAGAATTATAAAAAATCAAGCAGGTTCTGAACAACTAATTCCAGCAACTCTCACCAGTAAAGATTTTATGGACTTTTTTAATAATAAAATTGAGAATATTAGACAACAAACTCAAGCTACAGGATCAAGTCCATCCTGGCTGCCACCCGATGTGAATGATATAAAACATAATATAACTGTAAAAGAAAGACTTGAAACCTTTTACCCACTCCCACAATTAGAACTAGAGAAGATTATCACCTCCGCAAACTGTACAACTTGCACACTTGATGCAATTCCCACAAAATTGCTCAAAGAAGTACTACCAGCTATTATTGATCCTCTTTTAACTATAGTAAACTCATCGCTTAGTCTGGGCCATGTACCCAAAGCTTTTAAACTAGCAGTTATTAAACCTATGATCAAGAAACCAAATCTTGATGCACTGTCTAATTACAGGCCTATTTCTAATTTGCCATTTCTGTCCAAGATCTTAGAAAGAGCTGTGGCCCAACAACTTAGTTCATATCTACATAAGAATCATATATATGAAAAATTCCAATCTGGATTCAGGCAACATCATAGTACAGAGACAGCTCTAGTCAAGATAACAAATGATCTTCTTCTTGCCTCTGATCAAGGCCACGTATCCCTGTTGGTGCTTCTTGACCTAAGCGCAGCCTTCGATACAATAGACCACAATATTCTCATAGAAAGGTTAGAAAACATGGTTGGAATCACAGGGACAGCCCTATTATGGTTCAAATCTTACTTAACGGAACATTATCAATTCGTAAAAGTAAACAATCTAAATTCAAATTATTCTAAAGTAAGATTTGGAATTCCACAAGGCTCTATTTTAGGACATTATACATACATTATTATTTACATTATACATGTTACCGCTAGGCACAGTTATAAGAAACCATGACATTAACTTTCACTGTTACGCAGACGACACACAATTGTATATTTCAGCCAAGCCCGATGACAAACACAGATTAAAGAAAATAGAGGACTGTGTAAAAGACATGAAAGGCTGGATGTTGCGTAACTTCCTCCTTCTAAACAGCAACAAAACAGAGGTCCTGCTTTTGGGTCCAAAAGTGGCAAGAAATAAATTATCAGATTTAATTTTAAATCTAGCTGACTTTCCAGTTAAACCTGGTTCAGCAGCAAAAAATCTTGGTGTCATAATTGACCCGGATTTATCATTTGATCAACACATAGGTAGTATCACTAGGACAGCTTTTTTACATCTTCGTAATATTGCTAAGATTAGAACTGCCTTATCCCTCCAGGACGCAGAAACATTAGTACATGCCTTTATTACTTCAAGGCTTGACTACTGTAACACACTACTGTCAGGATGCACCAGCAGCAATTTAAGAAAACTTCAACTAGTTCAAAATGCTGCAGCTAGGGTCCTCACTAAAACTAGAAAATTTGAACATATCAGCCCAGTTTTATCATCACTTCATTGGCTGCCTGTTAAATTCCGCATTGACTACAAAATTTTGCTATTAACATATAAAGCTCTACATGGGCTTGCTCCTGAATATCTTCAAGATACAATTTCCTATTATGAGCCTCCACATTCACTCAGATCAAAGAATACTGGATTTTTAATTGTTCCCAGAATTCAGAAGGCCTCAGCTGGGGGAAGAGCCTTTTCTTATAAAGCCCCCAGACTCTGGAATGATCTTCCAGAAAATGTTCGGGACTCAGACACAGTCGCAATCTTCAAATCTAGGCTAAAACACATTTGTTTAGTTTATCTTTTGGTAGCTAATGCTCCCCCATAGATAAAGGCGGCATATCTGGGGGGTCCATGGACACAGGGAATTATAGTAAACTGAGACGCTGGTGCTGTCGTCCCGCCGCTTCTCGTGATCACTCAGGTTTGTTGACGGTGGAGCGGAGGGATGCCAGTGTTTCAGGATGCTCCCGTGTCTGTGTGTCCTCCTGGTTCTCTCCTTTTAGTTAAAGCTGTCATAGTCAGATCTGCCGGAGTCATTAGCCACACTCTGGAAATTTTCATATTTTCTACTTTACAAACACAAAACAGTTCAAAACTAATTCCATCCCTTTACATCTTTCCGAGTAAACGACTGCCCACCTGTCTTACTGGACACTGATGGATGACTGTCGAGACCCTCCTCCACGCTTCAGACCAGCTGCCCACGCTCCAGCAACCACCAAGTGCCTTGAAGCTGTCCCTACACTGAAGTTCTCATGGACTACTAACTATCATCACCAGTAGATTGACCAGAGGAGGATGGGTCACCCCTTGTGAGCCTTGGTTCCTCCCAAGGTTTCTTCCTCAGCTGGGGGAGTTTTTCCTTGCCACTGTCGCCCCTGGCTTGCTCACTTGAGGGTTTACATTTGTTTTTACATTTCATGTCAAATCTTTGTCTTACTGGAATTCTGTGAAGCTGCTTTGTGACAACATCAGTTGTGAAAAGCGCTATATAAATAAATTTGATTTGATTTGATTTGATTTAAATTCGCATCACCGGGGTCTACGGTTCTCTCAACTTAGGTTTTGAACACTTCCAGAGGGGTGGGGGGTGGGGGGGGGGCGGGCATACCACCACCCTAGCCCAGAGGGCGTCACTCCTTGTGCTTTAAATTCGATTCACCGGGGTCTACGCTTGTCTCAACTTAGGTTTTGAACACTTCCAGAGGGGGGGCCGGGTATACCACCACCCTAGCCCAGAGGGCGTCACTCCTCGGGCTTGAAATTCGCATCACCGGGGTCTACGGTTGTCTCAACTTAGGTTTTGAAAATCTCAATAGGGGGGGTCGGGCTTACCACCACCCTAGCCCAGAGGGCGTTACTCCTCGGGCTTTAAATTCGATTCACCGGGGTCTACGGTTGTCTCAACTTAGGTTTTGAAAACTTCCAGAGGGGGGGGGGGGGTGTCGGGCTTAACACCACCCTATCCCAAAGGTGAGTCACTACTCGGGCTTGAAATTCGCAACCCAGGGGTCTTTGGATGTCTCGACTTAGGTTTTGAACACTTCCACACTTCCAGAGGGGGGCCGGGCATACCACCACCCTAGCCCAGAGGGTGTCACTCCTCGGGCTTTAAATTCGATTAACCGGGGTCTACGGTTGTCTCAACTTAGGTTTTGAAAACTTCCAGAGGGGGGGGGGGGTCGGGCATACCACCACCCTAGCCCAGAGGGCGTCACTCCTCGGGCTTTAAATTCGATTCACTGGGTTCTACGGTTGTCTCAACTTAGGTTTTGAAGACTTCCAGGGGGGGGGGGGGGGGTTCGGGCTAAACACAACCCTATCCCAGAGTTGAGTCACTCCTCGGGCTTGAAATTCGCATCACCGGGGTCTACGGATGTCTCAACTTAGGTTTTGAAAACTTCCAGAGGGGGGGCCGAGCTTACCACCACCCTAGCCCAGAGGGCGTCACTCCTCGGGCTTTAAATTCGATACGGTTGTCTACGGTTGTCTCAACTAAGGTTTTGAAAACTTCCAGGGGGGGGGGGGGGGGGGTCAGGCTTAACACCACCCTATCCCAGAGGTGAGTCACTCCTCGGGCTTGAAATTCGCAACCCAGGGGTCTACGGATGTCTCGACTTAGGTTTTGAAAACCTCCATATGGGGGGTTGGGCTTACCACCACCCTAGCCCAGAGGTGAGTCACTCCTCGGACTTGAAATTCGCATCACCGGGGTCTACGGATGTCTCAAATTAGGTTTTGAACACTTCCAGAGGGGGGGGGTGGGCATACCACCACCCTAGCCCAGAAGGCACCACTCTTCAGGCATGTCACTTCGCATCACCGGGGTCTACGGATGTCTCAAATAAGGTTTTGAACAGTTCTAGAGGGGGGGGGTGGGCATACCACCACCCTAGCCCAGAAGGCACCACTCTTCAGGCATGTCACTTCGCATCACCGGGGTCTACGGATGTCTCAAATAAGGTTTTGAACAGTTCTAGAGGGGGGCCAGACTTACCACCACCCTAGCCCAGAAGGCACCACTCTTCGGGCTTTAAATTTGCATCACCGGGGTCTACGGTTCTCTCAACTTAGGATTTGAACACTTCTAGAGGGGGGTGGGGGGGTGGGCATACCACCACCCTAGCCCAGAGGGCGTCAATCCTTGTGCTTTAAATTGGCATCATCGGGGTCTACGGTTCTCTCAACTTAGGTTTTGAAAACCTCCATAGGGGGAGTTGGGCTTACCACCACCCTAGCCCAGAGGTGAGTCACTCCTCGGGCTTGAAATTCGCAACACAGGGGTCTACGGATGTCTCAACTTAGGTTTTGAAAACCTCCATAGAGGGGGTCAGGCTTACCACCACCCTAGCCCAGAGGTGAGTCACTCCTCGGGCTTTAAATTTGCATCACCGGGGTCTACGGATGTCTCAACTTAGGTTTTGAAAACCTCCATGGGGAGGGGTCGGGCTTACCACCACCCTAGCCCAGAGGTGAGTCACTCCTCGGGCTTGAAATTTGCATCACCGGGGTCTACAGATGCCTCAACTTAGGCTTTGAAAACCTCCATGGGGGGGGGGGGGGGGGTCGGGCTTACCACCACCCTAGTCCACAGGTAAGTCACTCCTCGGGCTTGAAATTCGCAACACAGGGGTCTACGGATGTCTCGACTTAGGCTTTGAAAACCTCCATATGGGGGGTCGGGCTTACCACCACCCTAGCCCAGAGGTGAGTCACTCCTCGGGCTTGAAATTCACATCACCGGGGTCTACGGATGTCTCAACTTAGGTTTTGAAAACCTCCATGGGGGGGGGGGG
This sequence comes from Hoplias malabaricus, assembly GCF_029633855.1. Lineage (NCBI taxonomy): Eukaryota > Metazoa > Chordata > Actinopteri > Characiformes > Erythrinidae > Hoplias > Hoplias malabaricus. The sequence goes on along the minus strand of NC_089806.1, from coordinate 47,539,272 downwards.
GGGGGTTGGGCTTACCATCATCCTAGCCCAGAGGTGAGTCACTCCTTGGGCTTGAAATTCGCATCACTGGGGTCTACGGATGTCTCAAATTAGGTTTTGAAAACTTCCAGAGGGGGGGCCGGGCATACCACCACCCTAGCCCAGAAGGCACCACTCTTCAGGCATGTCACTTCACATCACCAGTGTCTACGGATGTCTCGACTTATGTTTTGAACAGTTCTAGAGGGGGGCCGGGCATACCACCACCCTAGCCCAGAGGGCATCACTCCTCGGGCTTTAAATTCGATTCACCGTGGTCTACGCTTGTCTCAACTTAGGTTTTGAAAACTTCCAGAGGGGGGGGGGGGGGCGGTCTTACCACCACCCTAGCCCAGAGGGCACCACTCTTCGGGCTTGAAATTTGCATCATCGGGGTCTACGGTTGTCTCAACTTAGGTTTTGAAAACCTCCATAGGGGGGGTCGGGCTTACCACCACCCTAGCCCAGAGGTGAGTCACTCCTCGGGCTTGAAATTCGCAACACAGGGGTCTACGGATGTCTCGACATAGGTTTTGAAAACCTCCATAGGGGGGGTCAGGCTTACCACCACCCTAGCCCAGAGGTGAGTCACTCCTCGGGCTTTAAATTTGCATCACCGGGGTCTACGGATGTCTCAACTTAGGTTTTGAAAACCTCCATGGGGAGGGGTCGGGCTTACCACCACCCTAGCCCAGAGGTGAGTCACTCCTCGGGCTTGAAATTTGCCTCACCGGGGTCTACAGATGCCTCAACTTAGGTTTTGAAAACCTCCATGGGGGGGGGGGGGGGGGTCGGGCTTACCACCACCCTAGTCCACAGGTAAGTCACTCCTCGGGCTTGAAATTCGCAACACAGGTGTCTACGGATGTCTCGACTTAGGCTTTGAAAACCTCCATATGGGGGGTCGGGCATACCACCACCCTAGCCCAGAGGTGAGTCACTCCTCGGGCTTGAAATTCACATCACCGGGGTCTACGGATGTCTCGACTTTTCTTTGGGGTTACTTCCAGTGAGATTAGGCGTAAAACTCACAATATTCATGCCCAGAAACGAACCAGAGCCTTGGGCTTGTCATAGTTACATAGGGTGTACCCAAACTTTCATCGTTTTAAAAGTAACCCTAATGTCCTGACGGGACCAATCTGGAAACTCCCGTGCCCTTCGAATTTTGGCCTCTCGAAGGTGCTCCTTTTCGGGCTTGCTACTTGGACGAAGAGGGTCAAGAATTTTTCTAAGTTCGACCTTAAAATGTCCCACTGGGAGTTCTGGCTAGGGTTTTCACTTGACCAAAAAATGAGGGCTGAATTGAATTTTCACATCTGAGACCGTTTGTACCTTTCAATTGAATAAAAAAAGAGGAATTGACCACCCTTTTTAACAATGCCTTCCCGAATTTAGTTCACTATTCCTGGGGTGGAGAATTTCAGGCGGTCCCCCCCTCCTTACCTCCGGGGGCTTATTCCCCTAAATGCTCTGGTTCTCTGGGTCGGCATGAATTTCACTAAGGGCCCCCTACTTCCAGAGCTCCCTATCGGCCAATAAATTAGGAACACCTCTTCCTGGGTTGAGATAAGGCTTGTCCCCGGTCCCTACCTCCGGGGGCTTATTCCCCTAAATGCTCTGGTTCTCTGGGTCGGCATGAATTTCACTAAGGGCCCCCTACCTCCGGAGCCTAATTCACCCGAACAGCCTGGTTCCCTAAGTCGGCCTCATTCCCACGATCGCCCCCCGCTCCTAAAGCCCTGAGCTTCCCATCAGCCAATACATTAAGAACATCTCATCCTGGGCTTAGGTAAGGCTTGCCCCCAGTCACTACCTCCGGGACCTTATTCACCCCAACGCTCTGGTTCCCTGACCCGGCCTTATTCAAACAATCTCTCCGACACCTACCCTCCGGAGCTTCCTTTCGGCCATAACATTAAAAACACCTCTTCCTGGGCTAAGATAAGGCTTGCGCCCGCTCCCTACCTCCGGGGACTTATTCACCTAAATGCTCTGGTCCCCTGAGTCGGCCTTATTCACACCATCGCCCCCGGTCCCTACCTCCAGTGCTTTATTCAACGAACACCGCCTACCTCTAACCACCACATCATCCCATACCCTCACCCAAGCCCTGGTCCCCTAAATTGGCCTCATTCAAACCATCGCCCTGGTCAGAACCTCCGGGGATAGCACCTCCACCCATGCCCGAGCCATGGTCCCCCAACTCGGCCTCACTCACACCATCACCCCAGTCCTAACCTCCGGGGCTGAACCTCCAGGAACCCAGCACACCGGTCGAACCTATCCGGCCCACATTTAAGCCCTCCTCCTTGGACTTAACCAACCAGCCCGCCCCACTGGAACGAGCGGCCACTGGGAGACCTACAGCAAATTTCAAAGTTCGGAGCGCCCACTGCGAGACCTGTAGTTTTAAATCATGGCATTCACGGTTCTCTATTGCCCCGGGCTCGGAGCACTTTTATCGGCCATGGGACCTCCGTGGGGAGGCCCTCCTGCAATATTTTAAGTTTAATTCGCCCACTGCGAGACCTGGGGGTACTTCCAGCCCCTTTAAGGGAGCGACCTGCCGCCCTAAGCCCACCACCGGCTCCCTCAAACCGGTGTACGGAATCTTGGGGCCCGCGCCCCAGAGAACCATAAGTTTAAACGGGTTTAACGGTTAACACAATCGATGGGGCGGCCCGTTCCACCCGCCCCACAAGTGGGCAGATGGTCGGTGGCCTATAGACCCACAGACCGTCCAAATACCACCGTGATACGAGATCCGGGTGTTGGGATTCAACCTTAAAGGTACCCGGTCAAAGCGGACCGAGTGGGAACCACTCGGATTTATGACAGTGATGCCACTGGCAGGCCCCACGGACCTTGGGGACCACTCCCCATCGCTCTGCCCAGCACCTGGGTCAAAAACCGGGTCTGATTTTGTCAGTAATATGCTATCCGTCTCAATGACCTTACTGGTCCATACGTCCAGACTGGAGACGTCGAGCGTGACCGAGAAAGAGCAACACCCCATAATTTAATGTAAAAAATACAAAACCCATATCTTAATATAATACAGAATTTCTAGCAAAGCATTCATTCATTATCTGTAACCGCTTATCCAATTCAGGGATGCAGTTGGTCCAGAGCCTACCTTGAATCATTGGGCGCAAGGCAGGAATACACCCTGGAGGGGGCATCAGTCCTTCACAGGGCAACACAGACACACATTCACTCACACCTAAGGACACTTTTGAGTCGCCAATCCACCTACCAACATGTGTTTTTGGACTGTGAGAGGAAACCGGAGCAACCCACGCAGACATAGGGAGAACACACCAACTCCTCACAGACAGTCACCCAGAGTGGGACTCGAACCCACAATCTCCAGGTCCCTGGAGCTGTGTGACTGCGACGCTACCTGCTGCGCCATTGTGCCACACTAGTAAAGCAATTAAATCTAAATGTATGATTTATTACATCATCTCCTTATTGTTATCAAACCTTTATAAGATAAAATGTTCACATACATTATTCATATGAATAGTTAATTAAAGATAATTAATGCATGATTAAGTTAAAGCTCTGTCTTCTTCATCTACAGAGAGTGGACAGAGGAAGTGAATTCCAGTGGTTGTCCCTTTAAACAATGTAAAGGAAAGCATGTGAATTCATCAGAGATGAGAGAGGACCCCACACTAAACAATACCTACCTGTGGTGGAGTCTGTCAGTGACAGGTATTGAAATAGATGATGCTGAAAATAATTTTCTATTGGCCAATTATTTAGATGAGTTGGCCGACGTGGAACAGCATTTCTTGCAGAAATTCACTACTTCTCTGGCATTTCAGAACAAGTCTCGCTATGGCAACTTTTGCTTCACCTTTCTTCTGAGAGAGCTCCTGTTTTGGTATGCCAGGAAGTTCTGTAGGAAGTCTGCTCCTGTGTTCCTTGTCCTGGACACCAGACTCTACAAAAAAGAAATCTCATACTCCGTGGTGGTGCATCCACTGCATGCTATGGGCAGTACCCACGTCTGCCCTGTAGACTTGATGCTCTGTGTGGCTACTCCCAAGGCCAAGTGTCATGGTGCTGTCAGGCTCCTTCAGACTGTCACCACCATAAGCTCAAGCTGGACAGACTGTGGGTGTAAACACTTGAGTCTGAGTATTATTATGTATGGGATAAAGTGGCTATAGCTTTCCACATGGAACCACACTGGTCTCTGGGTGTGAGTCATCAAAATCTTTACGAAAATGTGAGCGTGTGCAAGATCGCTGAACCCAATCTCTTGAGGAAACCGGACACTGCACTAAATCAGCAAAAGGCTGATGAAATACTTGGGGAATTGGCATCAAAGTATGATTTATAATCTGAATTATAATATCCCTCAGGGACTATCCAGCAGTTCTGTCTGTTCTGTTTCCCTGAGGGCCTCTGTTTTTCAGCACCAGGATTTTTATCAGTTTTGTATTAAAATTATGAAACGTTTTTTATGAATGCTTTAACAGATTTTTTATGTTGCATTCCCCTACACTGCTCACATTCTCCGCCTAAAGAATGAAAAGCTGTAATTTTAGCATTTTGAGATTTCCTTGAAATGTAATGTGCATTACAAATAAATTAAAAAATTTCTTGGAAAAGATTTAACAAATATATCATTCCAAACTAAATGCAGCTGAGTCATAATTTTAAACCCTGACTTAGTTAAAATCTATATTAAATCATGTTGTTATTTTTTGTTGGTAAAATCAACATTATTTTAATAACGTGATGTTATTTCATTCATTTGATTAAGCCCTACATTTATACTTCTATTTCCTTTATGAAACACTTGTTGTCACAAACTCGTCTCGTCTGGTCCGTTTTCTCAGCACATGGCTTTGTTTTGTTATTGTCCATGTCTTCGCCCTTGTCTCTGCCTTTGTCTCCGCCTCTTTTATGTCACCCTCGTTATTGTCTTCAGGTGTTTTTCGTTTGTTGGTGTATTTAGGTCCCCTTCCCTCACTTCCTGTTGTCGGTCATTGTTCCTGGTTTCACGCTCATGGTGCTTCGTAGTGTTCCTTGTTTTGTGTGCCATGTTCAAGACGTGTTGTTCTTCGTGTTCCTTGTTTCGCGTTAATTGTGCTTTGTAGTGTTCCTAGTTTTGTTTGCTATGTTAAATGTTCTTCGTAATGTTCGCATTATTCTTTCTTTGTATTCTTTGTGGTCTTGCTCGTTTCTCTTGCTCATTTCCCTTGCTCGTTTCATGCCCCAGTCGTGTTGTTTGTTTCGTTAAGTTTTGTTAAATAAAGTCTGTGTTCTTAGCGTTTGCGTCCGCCCTCCATCAGTCCGCACCCCACACCCGTAACAGAATGAACGACCACCAAAAGGACGCAGCTAGAGCAAAGTCTTTGTTTGAGAGGGCTGTGGAGTGGAATAGCCGGCTCCAGCTCATGCCTGGCGCGGTTCCTTACCCCCTACCAGAGGAGTCGACTCGTGAATCGAGTAACCGCGCCAGTGTGAGTCAAAGGAGTCGGCGAAGGAAGCGTGCTGGAGTCTCCCCCTCGCAGGTGGATTACCCCCTCAGATCCGGGCAAATTTTGGGGGGGCGTTAAGGGTAGGGGCTGTTAGCCTCCAACCTCAGAGCTACGGAGGTGAGGCTAACAAGGGCGCACCTCTAGGGGATCTCATGAGTACGCCCGTCAAGCCCCCTAAACCCTCTGCAGCTCCAGCACAAGCCCGGCGAGTAGCACAAGCCCCTGCCTCCGTGGACGTTGTCGCTGCAGGTTCCCCTGCCTCTGTGGACGTCGTCGCTGCAGGTTCCTCTGCTTCCGTGGACGTCGTCGCTGCAGGGCCCCCTGCCTCCGTGGACGTCATCGCTGCAGGCCCCCCTGCCTCCGTGGACGTCGTCACTGCAGGGCCCCCTGCCTCCATGGACATCATCGCTGCAGGGCCCCCTGCCTCCGTGGACAGCGTCGCTGCAGGGCCTCCTGTTTCCGTGGATGGTGTCGCAAGGGTTCCAGCTCCAAAGCACCTCTCTGCACTCCCTCCTGACCTCCAGGTGATGCTTGAAATCTTGGCAAGTCTGGAGGTCTCCGTGAAAGCGGCGCAGCCAGCCGCTCCTCTCCTTGTGAAAGCGGCACAGCCAGCCGCTCCTCTCCTCGTAAAAGCGGCGCAGCCAGCCGCTCCTCTCCTCGTAAAAGCGGCGCAGCCAGCTGCTCCTCTCCTCGTAAAAGCGGCGCAGCCAGCTGCTCCTCTCCTCGTGAAAGTGGCGCAGCCAGCCTCTGATCTCCTCGTGAAAGTGGCGCAGCCAGCCGCTCCTCTCCTTGTGAAAGCGACGCAGCCAGCCGCTCCTTTCCTCGTGAAAGCGGCGCAGCCAGCCGCTCCTCTCCTCGTGAAAGCGGCTTCCACGGCCGCTCCTGTCTTCGTGAACGCGGCTTCCCCGGCCGCTCCAGCCCCAGAGAAGGTGGCTTCCCCGGCCGTTTCTGCCCCCGAGACTGTGGCTACGGCCGTTTCTGCCCCCGAGACTGTGGCTACGGCCGCTCCCAGTCGTACCCGTAGGACAGCCCCAAGGACTTCGGGGCCAATCCCCAGAACTGTGCCCAGGCTGGTCCCTCGGACGTCCCCTCAGACATTTGCCAGTCCTGGGCACCCCCATGTTATTTTGATTCCGCTGTCTGTCCCTGTCCTAGTTCCTGTCTCTCTCCTTGTCCCTGTACCTGTGTCTGCTTTCATTTCAATTCCTGTCCCTGTCACGGTGTTCGTTTCTGTCCCTGTGAATGTCCTGGTACCTGTTCCCCTGCCTAGTCCTGTCCAGTCCCCTGTTAGTCATGTCCAGTCCTTGTATCCATCCAGTGTTCAATCCTCTGTCCGGTCTCCAGTCCAGTCCCATCACCGGTCCTGCCTCATGTCCAGCACCCTGTTCAGTCACGTGTGTCTGCTCCTGCCTTGTCTCCTGTCTTTTCACGATTCCCGTCTCCTTTTTCTAGTCCTGTCCAGTGTACATTTAGAGTCTAGTCTCTTGTCTCCAGCCCCACGGTTCCTTGTCTTAGTCTCTTGTTTTCCGTGCTCCCTCCTGTGCCAGCTTCTGGGGGGTCTAGGTTACGTGCCCCAGGAGTTGCACGTTCAGGAGGGGGCATGTGTCACACCCTCGTCTCGTCTGGTCCGTTTTCTCAGCACATGGCTTTGTTTTGTTATTGTCCATGTCTCCGCCCTTGTCTCTGTTTCAAAAAAACAGAGACAAGCGACTGGCAAAAAAAATGTAGAGCAGACTGATACTTTGAAAACACTGTTGATCTAAACAATAAAAGTCTGTTAAAATCAGAAAATTAATCGAGAGATTTGTCATAAATTTGTAGAATGTAGGTTTGGCAGGAAAATACTCACAAATGAACTGTGAATGCTAGCTATGAGGCATTAGCCTGTTGGAGTCTAAAGGAACGAAAAAGACGGTACAGTGAATTACCACAGAAACATAAAGTGGAATCAGGGGATGTCACAGATTCCATTGCTAAAATATATGTATTCAAAGAGTATTTTACCTGATACAGTCAGCAACTCTATCATTTGGCCAGTGTCTGGTCTTGCTGTCCTTCTGTCCAAGTGTTCTATAAATACTGTGGTGACTGACAGACTTTAGATGAATTTTGAACATGGAATTTTCACACAAAATAAGTATAGACAAATTATGCAAAAAACAGCAAGCATTTTCCTCTCAATAAAATCAACTTGTAGATAATTAATTGCAATTTCTAAAAAGATACTGTTACATCTGGAATAGGGAATTTTCTCTAATGTTATGTATTTAAGTTTATTGGTGATTTGGAAGTTGTATGAAGAACTATGGATAATTTACATCACCCTGGTGTGGTTGGGCTTCAAACTCACACTTTAGTCCTCGTTGCTCAGTTTAGGTGCTGCACCCTGACAGAGACTCAGGTGTTGAAGCAGGATCTCTTGGTCAAATTTGAAAATCCTACCCTGTGGCACATGGAAAGCCATTGCTATATGGTCCCAGGGACACCACTTCAGGTTCTTTTTAAGCAATAATCCTTGGCTCTGAGACAAGCGAAAGATGTCAGTTGTGCACATGCCCTCTGGCCTCCACCATATCATTTCATTGTTGAACCCACGCACTTCATTGTGGGTGTTCTGCAGAAGTGGGTACTTCTGGAACTCTCTTTGGGCCTCTGGACCATGGACCACTAAGGTGTACATGACCTCTTGCTTGTAGACAACCGTCTCATAGAAGCGAATCTGGGGCGTTTGCCCTTCGCAGATCTGGATGCTGTAAGTGAAGGCCGGTGAGGTGGTAAACTTGTGCAGGAAGGGTTTATACTCAGGGTGATCAATTGATGCAAGGAAACGCTTCTCAGCATCTGCAATGTCATCCTTTGAGACAGCTAAGCTCCACCACACCAGACTCTGGGTGGAATTCATGGCATCTCCAGTTTTTTTAATCCGCCATCCTTCATGATGGCCTGGAAGCCACTGTAGTTGGTATCATGCAGTAAATTGAACACACAGATCTCCACCCCTTTATTGTAAAGTGGGCTCCATTGATATCTGGCTAGATGACTATTCCTAGTCTTTCTAGCGAGTTCCAGAAATCCCAGGTGCTCCCCTCGGAATAACACTTCAGTGTGTCCTCTTTCCTTCTGATGCTGCATTTTAATCTTAGCCACAATTGATCTCCAGCTGTTTAAAAAATTATGTAACAATAAAATGTAAACAAGCTACTGATTTAAAAAAAAAGGTTTTTGTTTATTCATCATGAATGAAGCCTTTTGAAAATATTGTGTGAATGTCTATTGTTTCCTTCCTCTCTATGTTGTGCACTATTTTGGTTGTTAAATAACAATTTCAGCACTGATATAAAAACATATTTCCTAAACTATAAGCTGTAGCAATCATTCTAACTGTTATTGTGACAATTTAAATACAGCCACCATAGCTTCAGTATCAATGCAGTGCACTGTGTAGGGAGTGGGGAGCCATGAGAGACTTAGGCACTGTTTAGATTCTATGCAAAAATTATCACCGAAAAATACATGAGCAAAACCTAGCTAATTTTTTCAGTAGATTATACCATTCCTGAACACAATAATGGTGTAAAGTATGCAGTAACACTACTTATTAAATCATTAACTGTAAACTGATAACTTTATACTACATGTTTACTGTTCTCAAATATCAAATCAAATCAAATGTATTTGTATAGCGCCTTTTACAACTTACGTTGTCACAAAGCAGCTTCACAGTTTCAGAACAGAACATTTAAATCAAAGCCCAATGCGAGCAAGCCGAAGGCGACAATGGCAAGGAAAAACTCCCTCGAGGCTGGAGGAAGAAACCTTGGGAGGAACCAAGACTCAAAAAGGGGACCCATCCTCCTCTATAGATTGAATTTTAAATTATCACCAATGAAGTGTCATTATGCTACATAATAATAATAATAAGGTGAGCAGCTGGTCTGGTCTGGTCTGGTCTGCTCTGGGCCGCAGGAGAATCCAGCCAACAATCTTCCATCAGTGGCCACCATTTTCTCAGAAAATAGTAAAGGGAAGCAATTAGTTTAGTTGAGTGCAGCAGAGAATAAGAGCATGTGAATATTTTCATTAGTGTAGTGACGGATCTGACTGTAACAGACTGGGAGGAGGGAAACCAGAAGGAGCTCAGGCAAAGATATCCTTCCGTTCTAAACAAGAGAAATTGTGAGCACATCATCCGGGTTTACCATGATTCCCCATGTCCATGAGTTCCTGAAATCACAACCTTAAACTAGACAGAGGTTAGTTGCCAAAGGCTAAACTGAACAATTGGGTTTTGAGCCTAGACTTAAACATAGTGACTGTGTCTGCATCCTGAACACTAGCTAGAAGATTGTTCCAGAGCTGAGGGGCTTTGTAGGAGAAAGCCCCCCCCGCTGAAGTCTTATGAATTCTGGGTACTAGTAAGAGGCCGGCACCCTGAGATCTGAGTAATCTTGGTGGTTCATAGTGCGTGATGAGGTCTTGCAAGTATTATAAATATTATTATAAAATAGTATTATAAGTAAATTTCTGCTGGAGCATCCTGATAAAAGTGCATTGCAATAATCTAATCTTGATGTAATAAAAGCATGAACTACCTGGGAGGGATAAGGGATTTCTTAAATTAGCGAAGTTCCGAAGATGTAGAAAAGCTGTTTTTGTAATGTTACCTATATGCTGATCAAATGAAAGATCTGAATCATTTATAACACCCAGATTTTTAGCTGATGAGCTAGGGAGAACAGGGAAGTCAAAACTATGTATTAAGTCTGATACCCAATTTATAGCAGGTTTTGGACCTAGAAGGAGAACCTCGGTTTTGTCGCTGTTTAGCAGAAGGAAATTGTATGACATCCAATGCTTCACTTCTTTAACACAGTCCTCCATTTTCTTTAGTGTTGGTTTGTCATCTGGTTTGGTTGATATGTATAACTGTGTGTCATCTGCGTAACTGTGGAAGGTAATGCCATGCCTGCTAATAACGCTGCCCAGTGGCATAATATGAATAGTAAAGGTCCTAGAATGGAGCCTTGGGGAATTCCAAATCTTATTTTTGTATGAATAGAAGAAACATTATTTACTTTACAAACAGATAGTGATCTGTGAGGTAAGACTTAAACCATGATAGGGCCGTTCCTGTTATTCCAACCATGTTTTTCAATCTTTCTAGCAGAATAGTATGATCAATTGTAAGCTGCACTGAGGTCGAGTAGAACTAGCATGGATACGCAATCTCGATCAGAGGTGAGAAAGAGGTCGTTTGTTACCTTAACTAAAGCCGTTTTGGTGCTATGGTGTGGCCTAAAACCAGATTGAAATTTTTCATATATGTTATTTTTATGCAAGTTTAAAAGTTTAAAGTTAAAATTGAAATTCCACATAAACACGTATATAACGTATTTTATCCTAGAAAAAAAATACAACATACCTCGGAAACCTTGAAGGGTCTACTTTCCAACTATATATAGGATGAAACGATATATATATTTATATTCTTGTGTGAGAAGTGTAAACAACAACCGGCACATTTTTGAGGCACAAGCTTTTTTGTTCCGCCCATAGACGCGTTCTGCCATTCATATGTTAACACTATGGTAATTCGGCAGCTGCTAGTGGAGGATTATTGTCTGATAATTTGCATGAAAACGCCCATTTGCTTGTTATAAACACAGAGCACATGTCACGGAATTGTTTTCGTGGAGCTTTGTAATGTCGCACTCACGGTTAACAGCTGCGGAGGCACTGCTACACATCCAGAAGAGCTTTGGAAAGTGAAGAGGATGTCAGCTCGTCTGACGAAAGCGGGGAGGACAGTGACAAAGAAAGACTTTATTTTGAGAAGCGGATTTATCCCAAGGAAGATTTTTGTGATAGGTAAGTGAAATATTTCCTTTCAAATGAAACAAACCCACGCTTCGCAACCACCAACATGTAGGGCAGGAGCACATGGTCCTTCCACATCTGCACTGTAAGTTTAACATTTTGCTATACATAGGTCATGTGTAAATACTGTATTTGAAATATTAGTAAGTATTTGTAGTGACTGTTGGCATGTATATATGTATATTGCTATGTAATAGTTGTAACTGCTCAGAAGAAAATTGCTCACATTTCTTATTTTTTCTTTCAGAAATGTGGAAAATATTCCACCTCCATGCAAAAGACAACGCCGTCGGCCCAGTCTGCAACCACAAACATGTAGGGCAGAAACACATGGTCCTTCCACATCTGCACTGTAAGTTTAGCATTTTGGTATACAAAGGTCATGTGTAAATACTGTATTTGAAATATTAGTAAATATTTGTAGGAGCTGCTGGAATTTATACCAATATGTAAATCTTTGTTACTGCTCACAGGGCAACTACTCACATTTCACATTTATTGTTTTTCAGTGTACAGCCACCATCATGGGAAAATGAAGTAGTTGAGGATGTCTGTCCACCACCACTGCGCTTTCTTCCTACAAGGGAGCCTGGTGTTCAACTGAGGAAAGGGGACTGCTACACACCCCTATTCCTCTTCAAGTTGTTCTTTCCAAAGGATGCTGTGGAAGTCCTCTGCCGGAACACAAACAAGCAAGCTGCAAAGAATATTGCAAGAGGTGCAAAATACAGATGGCTGGATGTTGACGTTGCTGAATTTTACAAGTACATTGGACTCATAATCTACATGTCCATGGTCAATTTGAAGCAAATCTCTGACTTCGGGCGTAAAAGCAATATCTTCTCCATCCATTTCCCATCAAGAGTGATGTCAAGGGACAGGTACCGGTCAATATCCTGGAACATACACATGAGTGATCCAGATGAGGACAGACTAAATGATGCCAAGAGGGGAACATCAGAGCATGACAGAGTTCTTTCCATGCCCAACACCATTGATTGAATACAACAAGTTCATGGGAGGTGTGGATTTGTCAGACCAGCTGATCCAGTATTACACAACTCAGCACAAAACTTTGAAGTGGTACAGAAAACTGTTTCTTCACTTCTTGGACATTGCTGCTACCAATGCCTACATTCTCCACAAACAACTTATGCAGCAGGACAGCCTGACCCACAAGGCATTCATGGAAGAGCTTGTTGAACAGCTGTGTGGTATGGAAAATGAGCCCCCTGCAAAACCAGCCAGTGGTCTTCATTTGCCGATTCCTGGGAGTGATGTCACTAACCAAAGTATGAAAGCTACTGCTGGCCGAAAGACCTGTGCATACTGCAGGAAGCACAGGGAAAAGCAAACAAAAACTCCATGGAAGTGTGAACAGTGTGATGTCTACCTTTGCATGCAGCCAGACAGAAACTTTTTTAGAGACTGGCATCTTTTGTTGAACTGACTCATACATATATACACACACAAGGATATGTATCTATCTATCTATCTATCTATCCATCTATCTATCTATCAGTATGACTATCTTTAGTATATTATCACTATCTTTACATTTATTTTGCCAGTTATTTTTTTTTGTTTTTATTGCTTGTTTAGTTCTTTTTTTTTTTTGCAATAAACTGTGATAAACTGTGACCATCTGCCGCTGATATACTGTGAAAAAACACACTTAGAATGTGTTTTTTCACAGTATATCAGCACTTCTGAAAATAGGTTTTTGGAAAGTCTAAGTTTAGAGTAAATTTAATCAAAATATAGATGTATGACACTCTTACTGATTCAACATTGTTGTTGCAGAGATAGTTCTGAAAAATGCATGTGTAACACTTTGAGAAAAAATAATTTCAGATGCGTACAATTTGTAAAACAATCAAGTCATGTCAGACTACACCAGAGTGTCTGAAAACCCCTCAGACTCCAGGAGGTTAAGTGGTGCTACACTATCTAAAGTTGATTGAAGTGTGTTATCTAAGTAGTCCATTAATCTGTCCAGCTCCAGTGTGTCTGCTGGACTACTGACTGAGGTCAATAAATCAGTGATGTTTTCAGTAAATTTAGGGGCTGTAGATGGGGTTAGTGAGCGCTTTATATAGTAATGTGGGCTTGTACATTTTTTAATATCTAAACTCAGTTAATATATGAAATTAGGTAGTGGTCTGAGACTGTGGAAGACTGAGGGAGAATATTTAGGTTTTTTATGTTCGTGCCCAGGGTCAAAACCAAGTCTAGTGTGTGATTACAATAATGAGTAGGACCTTATACATTTTTTGTGAAACCAACAGAATCTATGATTGATGTGAACGCCTTTTTTAAGGGATCTTCACTTTTCTCAAAATGAATGTTAAAGTCTCCTACAATTATTAACTTATCACAAGACACTGCTAAATTAGCAGCTAGTTCAGCAAATTCTTTTATAAATTCTGAATAGGGCCCTGGTGGTCTATAAATGTTTAATAAGGAGATTGTGTTCTTATTTGTGGCGGGGTTAATTATGTTAATGTACATAATTTCAAAGGAAGTAAAGTTGTAACCATGTTTTTGGTTAAAAATTGAATTACTTTTATAAATTATACATAATCCACCCCCTTTGCCCGTCAGTCTGGGGCTTTGTACATATTTATAGCCTGTAGGAGTGGCTTGATTTAGTGCTAAATATTCATCCTTTTTGACCCAAGTTTCACTAAGGCATAAAACTTCAAATTTCTGATCCATTATTATTTCATATATAATGACTGCTTTAGAGTTAAGTGCTCTTATATTGAGTAGGCCAAACTTTAGGTCTGAGGGGAAGATACTACGCTCTGTTTCTGATGGTTTAATAGTGATTAGGTTATTGGGGCACACTGTTTGATATTTTCTTGGTTTAAGTTTGATTCGGGGGACAGACACAGTCTTGATACTGTAACAAATGTTTATATTTCTTAGAGCAAGCTTTGTAGATATACCCTTACTATGGGCAAACAAATGGCCATTATCTATAAGTGTATCCTTAAAATCACTTACCTGTTCGCTGTGTAATCTACTTGCCTGGTTTGTTCTGGTGGATGTGGTTAGTCAAGCCTGGCGTAGAACTTCCTCGACGTTCCCAGAGAGAACTGCAGAACCTAGATGACTAGGGTGAAGCCCATCCCGGCGGTAGAGGGCAGGACATTCCCGAAAACACTTCCAGTGGTTGACGTAGTCCACGCCGACAGTGCTACACCAAACCCGGAACCAGGAGTGGAGTGCAAAGAGCCTGCTGTATGCCTCACATCCTCGTCTGTAGGTGGGTAGGGGGCCGGAGACGACAATCCTGGCGTCCGTCTTCTTCCGAGCAGTATCCAGAAGCAAACGGTAGTGCTCCTTCAGGACCTTGCTGCGGCGGGCGGAAGTGTCATTCGTCCCCACATGGAGAACGACGGTGCTGAGGTCCTCACGCTGCCACAGCACTGAGGGAAGTTGCCTGGCAACATCCAGGACACGAGCACCTGGAAGACAGGACACAGTAGCATTACTTTTTGTGCCTGAGACTCTTAAATGTCTGACTATAGAGTCGCCGATGATAAGAACACCGCCCTGTTTAGCTCTCGGTGCCGGTTCCAGTGGAGGTGAGGGCCAGGAGCTGAGCACCTCAAACCGGTTAGTAGAGGTGAAGACTGGCTGCGGTAGAGGGGGAGATGACCTTGGCTTCCCATGCCCACGCTGACGCTCCCAGCTCCGGGGAGCCGCCGCGATGGAGGAGCTGGAGTGCCAACGGCCTCGAGCCTCATCTTCTCCCGCTGGAGCTCCATCTGCTTCTCCAGGAGATGCTGAATTTGGCAGCCCAACTGCTCGATCTCCGTGCTGAGCCTGGAGAGAGATCGTTCCTCCGCGGTCGCTATAATCAGGAGAGAAGGAGTTATTAATTGAGAGAAGTTATTAATATGAAAACAACAATAAAATGGTAGTGGTATTAACATTGTACAACTAACACTAAGTACAGCTAACAATGATAAGTTAGCAAGGTATTAACAGTAAAGACTTTAAGTAAGAAGCTAAGGAACAGTACTAAACAGCAGCAAGCAAACAAACAAACTGAGCGCGCAAACTGTCAGTCGGAAATGATGACACCAATGAAGATAGTAATGACTGTTTTGTGTTAGTTTACACTGTTATCCAAAATACTATATAAATATAGTGTCACACACTGCCATTAGTCTTAAAATAAGTGGTACATTACCATCTTTAACTGTGATGTATATGTTCTATATAACAATTTTCCTGTGAATTATCTTAGTGTGATTTATATCTGTGACCTTAAGAGCAAAAGCAGAGCTAACATAGGTGACAAAACGTTCCTCTTCAGTTGGTAATGGTAGCAACATGGACACAATCTGCTGAGCCTGCAACACACACACACACATACACAGTTAAAATTTCTGAAAAACTTCCACTGCACACTGTCACATATAAAGATGAAAATGTAATGTGACCCACTGGGACAAGGACCTGGATGTAGAACACAAAGCATGACCCACAGATAAATCAAATCACTAAAACACACTTGCCTTCACCGTCTATGCAACAGCCACACAAAATCTACACAAAATATATGTAGTTTAGAAATAGTTTGCTAATCTTTCCTCCAGGGACCAAACATTATCATTAACAAATTATGTGTTCTACTGAACACACGTGAAAGAATTTGATTCCTCAAAAATACTCATTACTTTACAGTGATTTACTGTGACCTTTACGTCAGAATTATTTTAAAGTATTATCATCAATCATAGTCAAAGCAGGTTAAATAAGGATATGTGGCACATTATAAAGAAAAATAGTACTCAAAAATAATTTTTACATTTCTTTGGACTTATAACAATTGTGCTATCACCAACAACTCCAAAGTCATGTTTATGTTCACTGCCCACTGTTCACTAAAATAACTCTTTAGACGTTTAGACCCACAGTTCCTATCACTCCTATTAAAAAGGGTTAGTAATACTGTAAGCTGACCAGTCTCTCTGTAGTGCAAAATGTTTAACAAAACTACTCTAAATGACTACCATCTCAAACATAGAATCATCTAGAAACTATATAACATTCTGTTCAGCTACCCTTTCAGTCTCTGTGATTTTCACATGACTGATATTCTGTGAAATGTTAAAGCTGTTTTCAGAGAAATGGACCTGTAAATGGGTGAAGTACAGATTGTGTTTGACAAGGCAGTACAGTTTCAGGCAGTTAAGCTCCTGTCTTTTTTTCTTTTGTCTTCAGTTTAATAAGTTGTAGTGGGTTTTTATGGAAACTCTAAATACTGACCTTGTAGAAAATGAGCCAGTACAGACCAGTTCCACACTGATGATGAAGAAAACGTTTGCCAAGTCTCCAGCATAAATTAGTAGGAATTTCAGAATATCTGGAAGGGAAAAAAGAACTGTCTGAACAGTCAAGATAAGGAGATATATATAAAACTAAATATCATGACAGATTACGTGATATACTAAGACTATATGCTGTGGTATTTAAAAATGCATGTGTTGCTGAAAGAAAGATTCAAAACATGGTCACCAACATTTAGGGACCTGCTCTATGGAGCACACACACTGATTCTTTCAGGAACTACAAAGCATGAGATATGCAATTCATGGAAACAATAATAAATAAGTACATTTATTGATACTTCTTGCTAAATATTGGAAGTAGAATTACTAAAGCATAGAAATAACATATTTAAGTTTAATTTACACTTTTTAAAAATTAAATACAGTTTTATGGTCAACATCTTGTTTTGAGAGCAATATTAACTACATGTTCAAACCAAATAAATGTATAATGTATTTACTGCAACAGTCAATGTGTCTCTCACACACACAGGTCAGCCACATCATTAAGACAATCTCCTTGTTTCTCTACTCATGGTCCATTTTTATAAACTCCACTGAGCAGGTTACACACTGTAGTCCATCTGTCACTCTGCATACTTTGTTTACCCCTTTAATCTTGTTCTTCATTGGTCAGGTGGTGGTGGCGTGTTAGTGTTCATTGCCTTGGTGCGAGTGGATCAGGCACATCAGTGCTACTGGAGTTTTTAAACCTGTGAGCGTCACTGTTTTTTGTAGCTAAAATGTTCACTTGCCAGAAACTCAATGAGAGTAGATGCAATTCTTCTTTACCAGCTTGCTGTTTTAGTAGAGAATACACAATCGCCACTCCACCCAATACACCCAAAGAAATCTGAACATACACACAAACAGCCACATATCACTTTCAGAAAATAAAACACTATGATCCAGCTGAATGAACCAAACTTAATCCCTTTAAAAACACTCACATCAGTTTTGACCCAAGCTTCATTTTGGTCCATTTCATACTCCATAGAGAATGACACCTAGAATATACATTCATTCATTATCTGTAACCGTTTATCCAATTCAGGGTCGCGGTGGGTCCAGAGCCTACCTGGAATCATTGGGTGCAAGGCGGGAATACACCCTGGAGGGGGTGCCAGTCCTTCACAGGGCAACACACACACACGGACACTTTTGAGTCTCCAATCCACCTACCAACTTTTTTGGACTGTGGGAGGAAACCGGAGCACCCAGAGGAAACCCACGCGGACATGGGGAGAAGACAGCAACTCCTCACAGACAGTCACCTGGAGTGGGAATCGAACCCACAACCTCCAGGTCCCTGGAATTGTGTGACACTACCTGCTGTGCCACTGTGCCGCCTAGAATATACATGTCAAGATTAATTTGTAACATTTATTTAACACAGATGCACAGACACATTTTCTAGTCAACCAGGAAGGTTTGGGCACCTCTGCCTTAATTACATTTTTTTTCTTCGTGAAAATGGGTGCACACAATATAATATATTATTTGCCAAATTTATCTAATTGGAAAAAGCAAACAAAATGTGTCCTTCTTTTTTACTTTATTCCAGCATGTTTAACTCAAATATAACTCCTCAAATATTTAGCCACTAAAATATTAAATTTACTGAAAATTCCAAATGCACTGTAGATTTGTTGTGATTTGACCAGGGGTGTTCAAAACTTTGCATAAGACTTCTACTGCACATACAGTTACAGTTTGCTTTGCTGGGTCAGTGATGAGAATATCAGAGTAGGATACAGTCATCTGAGG
Organism: Hoplias malabaricus; assembly: GCF_029633855.1. Lineage (NCBI taxonomy): Eukaryota > Metazoa > Chordata > Actinopteri > Characiformes > Erythrinidae > Hoplias > Hoplias malabaricus. Next base: position 47,520,758 of record NC_089806.1, on the reverse strand, counting down.
AGGGTACACTTCACCCTTCTGGTATTTGGCACCAGCTGAAAGCTTGAAAATGTAAATTGATGTTATTTTTTAAAGGAATAGTTTGGAAAAACTCTAATTTATTACATTCCCGCTTTAATCCGAACACAGAAACAGACTTTTTACACAATGTTTTCTGAAACATTAATTTCTCTAAATACTGTAAATAAACCAAGACATGTTCTTAGTCCTAAGTTTGTTTTTTAATTTTGTGCTGAAACTACAGCAGTATAATGTCAGTCATTTGCTATAAATGTATCGCTGTTTATAAATACACTAAATCTGAAAATTGAGGATTAACAGTTGTTTATGAATAAAGCCACCCCTGCAACATGGAGAATGTAATCTGCATCCACCTTATGTCTGTGATGTGCAGGCTCATGATTGGAAGTCAGATTCTACAAGGGAGATGCTACTTAAAATGGGTGCAGTATTCAGCTTCCAATACAATGTTGTTCAAGTTTTGTTCAAGTCTGAGTAACATTAATGAAGATCTAGATGCATCAAGTCTTCTGATGTTTGGGAGTGTATGTAAAGAAGATATAAAGTTAGTAAAGTTAAATTTCTTATCCAGCACTAAACCAAAAAAGTAAACTTAAAATAAACATATCTTATCTGCTTTACTACATTTGATTGAATGAAAAGAGTGAAACAATACAGATACCTTTGTATGTCAGTTAGGGTGGATATTTTATATTATCTTATTTTTAGATCAGAGGCCACACGTATGACTCTGGGTGTTAAACTCAGGCTCTTCTCTCTGCCACTCAAGGTGTCAATCAGCATCAACCTCCGTGTAAGGTACCAGTTATTCATGTTGCTGTCTATTACCACATTAAAACGTATAAGAAAAATAAATCAGAAGAGTCTCATGAGAGACTCTTTGGGTCTCATTATGGCTTTGTTCTCACAGTTCAGCACAAGTGTTGTTCAATGGAAAAAGGAAAGATATAAGACATAGCTTTGTTTTCATTCAATTTGAACAGACAGGTGTGGATCTCACAGTTTGTTCCATCTAGTGCTGTATAGTCCTGCTTGATGCGGGTTAATAAACTGTAGTGAACTTTATCATCATTGTGTTTCCACTGAGAGACACACCCTCCTTGCTCATTACTTCATGAGTTAATATAAAATGTTAAAAGACAGAATTTCAGTGAAATAAAAGTGAGAACATTAAGAGTCAGGAATAAATATATTCTCTGTGTGACTGTGTGCACCAAAACATAGCCCGCTGTATGATTCTGTATGAATACATTTGCAGTTACACTCCTAGTGCATGATAAATAAAGGCAAAGTGTGGATTTACATCATTTTTAGCCACTGTGTATTGGTTTAAAAATAGGAATGTTATATCTAAGATTGTACATATATAGTACGTATATCTAAGATTGTACGCCAGACCATCTGCTTGGTAAGTGACACACTACATGTTACGTTTCACAGTTTCTGGGTCCAATCAGGCATTTGGTCCCTTGCCATTCATTCATAAGAAATATGTTTACAGTCTGAATAAATCTAAATGTTTCAGTCAATTATGTGATCCAAGTCAAGGAGTTCAGAAATAAATAAATAAATTCAACGCAGAATGAAGCAAACATGTTTTTGGCAGTAGTTTTTGCACATTTTAGCATACACTGCATACTGAAAGTATTCAGACACCTTTAAATTTTAAATTTAACCCTAACATAAATTCTACCCTCCGTTCCTTTTCAAGAAAATGATCTGTGACCCTGTCGTACCAAAAAGGCATCTTTTCCAGGGACTTGACTAGTGTCCTCTCAATGGCCATCAGAGCTAGGCTGCTTAAACAGCCTTGGCCCATGTGAAGTGTGTCCGCCTGTGAGTGCTTTGTGACGGTGGAGGGGCTCAGCAGCACCCGCTGGACAGAAACTGCGATAGAAGTCAGAAAGAGTGATAGAAGTCAGTCTCCAAACACAAGCAGCTACAAAAATCTCCACCAGAAATAGAAGCTCGATTTGTGGCTAGTCGTTTTTAACAAAGAAAATGCCGCTAAGAGGTTTAAGAAAGTCTGGTTCAACTTAGAACTGAATTAAAATGTAATGCTCCCACGGATCTCTACACCAAAGGATCGCTGATTCGCTCATTTTGCTGTCAATCAAAAAGGATTCAGCCTCAGACAGACCATCCAATCATCATGCAGAAGCTGAGCGTCCGGGCCAGCCGAGGCCAACCCACTGCCCCATAGACCCCCAGAGATGCTGAGCGTCCGATGGGCGGGACAAAGCCCAGCATTTATCCAATGACTCGTCTCGTTTCGCTGCACTTTGCTGCTCAGAAATTGAACTCTGCGTTCTCACTGTTTAAAGCACTGTGAAGCTGCAGGAATGATTGAAAGGAAAGCCGCGTCTTTACCAGTGATAAGAAGCTGAATCTGAACAAAAGTTGAGCGCGTTGTAGTGCATTTTTATTCAATGACATGTACACACAACAGTATATATTTGATCACTTATTTTTTGACATTTTAGGGGAAGCTGAGCTTCCCTTGCAGTCTTAGAGCAATCGCCTCTGCTACCCCCCCCCCCCCAAAAAAAAAGCAGAAATAATAATAATAATAATAATAATAAATGGAATTTTTAAAGCGCTTTTCAGTAACCCAAAGATGCTGTTACAATCAGATGAACACATAAAGACAATCACATCCATAACACTACATAACATACAATGATACAAAACAGGAACAAGGTTTAAAAAAAAAAAACAAGGGCTAATCAGAAACAGAGGGATTAAATGCAGCCGCAAACAGGTGTGTTTTAAGTTTGGATTTAAATAGTGATAGAGATGTTGACTGTTGAATTTCTGGAGGAAGGGAGTTCCAGAGGCGGGGGGCATGTCTGGAGAAGGCTCGATCTCCAAGACTACGCAGCTTAGAAGGGGGAATGGTGAGTAAACCGGCTGAGGAAGATCTGAGAATGCGATTAGGTGTGTATGGTTGAAGAAGGTCCGATAAGTAAGAGGGAGCTTGGTTATTGAGAGCTTTGTAGGTGAGAAGGAGGATTTTGAACTGAATACGATATTTAACAGGAAGCCAGTGGAGGTTGTGGAGAACTGGGGTGATGTGGTGGTGGGACCGGGTGTGGGTGAGGAGACGGGCAGCAGAGTTCTGGACCATTTGGAGTTTATGTAGTAGTGAGGAGCTAATGCCAGAAAGAAGAGAGTTACAATAGTCAAGACGGCTGGAGATGAATGCATGGATGAGGCGTTCAGAGGCAGACTGGGAAAGAGAAGGACGGATTTTAGCAATGTTGCGAAGGTGGAAGAATGAGGTTTTTATGACGGAATTAACATGGGAATGAAACTTGAGCGTAGAGTCGAGGGTGACACCAAGATTTTGGACCACAGTGGAGGGGGACAGGGTGACATCATCAATTGAGAGTGTGAGGGAGCCAGTTTTATTTAGAGTAGATTTGGAGCCAGAGAGGATTAGGTCAGTTTTATTACTATTAAGTATTAGTGAATTTTGTGTCATCCAGTGCCTGATTTTTGAGAGACAAAGTTCCAATTTGGAGAGTGGTGGGTTGTTGAAAGAATTGGTCCGGAGGTAAATCTGTGTGTCATCAGCATAACAGTGAAAATCAAGATTGAAATGACGGATAATATGGCCGAGGGGAAGTACATAGACAATAAACAGTAATGGGCCAAGGACAGAGCCTTGTGGGACCCCTTGTGAGATGGATGAGATGGTTGAACTATGTCCAGAAAGTGTGACAAATTGTTTTCGATCTGTTAGGTAAGATCTAAACCAGTCAAGGTCAGAACCAGTGACACCCAGCTCACGCAGTCTTGAGAGGAGGATGGCATGATGTCAAAGGCAGAACTTAAGTCAAGGAGGACCAGAATACTTAGAGCTCCCGTATCTGCAGCCACCAGCAGATCATTGATAACTTTGACCAAGGCAGTTTCGGTACTATGGTGAGGACGAAAACCAGACTGAAATGAGTCGAGGAGGTTATTGGATTCTAGATATGTTGTCAGCTGGGTGGCTACGACACGCTCAAGGATTTTAGAAAAAAATGGAAGATTTGAAATCGGACGGAAATTATTTAGATTTGCTGGGTCAAGACCAGGTTTTTTAAGGATAGGTGTAACTGCAGCTAATTTGTAAACTGAGGGGACATAGCCAGAAAACAGTGAATGGTTAATAATAGAGGTTAGATGAGGGACCAAAGCAGTCATGCAGGCTTTCGTTAGTGAGGTAGGGAGGGGATCAAGAGAGCAGGTGGTACTTTTAGAATGGGTAATGATATCACTGATAAGAGAAGGAGTAACCGGGCTGAAATCAGAAAAACAGGGCGTGGATATAGAACAGACTGAGGGCTGTGGAGACAGTGAGGAAGGAAAGGTGGATTTAGATGAGATAATCGTAAGAGAGTTATTAATATTGGAAATTTTATCTTCAAAGAAGTGTAAGAAGGAGTTGCAGAGTTCAGAGGAGGGTGTCATGTTGCTGCCAGGGGCTTTGAAAAGTTTAGAGATTGTTGTAAAGAGATTACGGGGGTTAGCATTAGGCCTATTAATAAGACCTGAGAGATACCTAGACTTGGTGGTGTGTAAGGAATCTCTGTATTTGCGCATGTGTTGCAGATAAGCATCAGCATGCACCGTTAATTTGGTTTTTTTGTACAGCCTTTCAAGCTGACGTCCGGCTTGTTTCATAGCGCGCAGCTCAGTGGTGAACCAGGGAGCAGAAGTGGTGAAAGAGACCAATTTGGTTTTCGCAGGAGCAGAAGCTTTGAGGGACGCGGAAAGAGCAGAGTTAAGCATTGTGGCATGTACCTCAGGAGAGGATGGAGCAGTGAGAACAGGAAAGCTCATATTGATGGACTGAGCGAAGGAACAGGGATCAACAGATTTAATATTACGGAAAGAGATAAGTCTTTTAACAGATTGGTGAGCTACATTCATAGGGACAGAGAATAGAAGGAGCTTATGGTCAGAGAGTGGAAACAGGAGAGGATGAAGGTTGTGAACCAGGACAGAAGGAGAACAGACTAGGTCAAGTGTGTGACCTTTGTCATGAGTAGGAAAATCTACATGTTGAGTGAAGGAAAAGCAGTCAAGGAGAGCTAAAAAATCAGTCACTAACTTGTTGTCAGGAGTGTTAACATGTATATTGAAGTCACCAAGTAGCAACAGTCGAGAAGAAGAAGAGTTAGCGAGAGTGAGTAGCTCAGATAGTTCAGAGAAAAAGGATGAATTAGATTTGGGGGGGCGATAGATGAGGAGTACGGTAATAGAGCCAGGTGTAGAAATGTAGAAATTTTTGCAAATTTATTAAAAACAAAAACAGAAATTTCACATGATCATAGGTGTTCAGACCCTTTGCTATGACATTCAAATTTAACCCACATTCTGTATATTTTTTTCTGATCTTCCTTGAGATGGTTCTACTCCTTCATTGGAGTCCAGCTGTGTTTAATTAAACTGAATAGACTTGATTAGGAAAGGCACACACCGGTCTATGTAAGACCTCACAGCTCACAGTGCATGTCAGAGCAAATGAAGATCATTTTTACATTTTTATCTTCACTGGAAATAGGAATCCCATCTTGATATATGCAGTTATGGGATATGGTAGAGTGAAAATAAGCACACCACTGTTATCGCCAGGACATCCCTGACACACCGTGTGGGTTTGAAGAAGATCTGAGGAGGTCACATTTCTCACCCAAAAAAATACTAGTAAAAATACTAACCCATTGTGTTTTTTTAGACAAAATTTTTGACCGACTCAGATCTCCTCTAAACTCACGTTGTTGATTAAGGAGGCCCCGATTTATACAGGGGTGTGATTATTTTCAGCATATCTCATCCTGAAGCTGAGATATGAGAACTGATGTAACTGGGATTTTCTCTCAATAGGTTTATTGGTGTTGAATATATTGCCATGGTGAGGCTTCTTCTGATGTCCCTAAGTCTCACATTTTATATCTTCTTTATTTTATTAGAACTGAGACCCCCTGGCCAAATACAAATTCAATGTAGGATTCATTGGACTGAGCATGCTTTTCTTATCGCACCCCTCTACTCATGTGTTTACCTACCTTCACTGGAAATAGGAATCCCATCTTGATATAAGCAGTTATACATTTTATGGACTAGAAGAGGTCCCTATATCTCAGCTTTGGGGTGTGGTAGAGTGAAAATAACCACACCATTGTCTTCACCAGGACCTCCATGACACACTGTGTGAATTTTAAAAAGTTCTGAAGAGGTCACATTTTTCACCCAAGAAAATACTAAAGGGTACCCCTTTGTGTTTTTTAGACTAAATTTTTGACCGGATCAGATTTCCTCCAAACTCACGTTGTTGATTAAGGAGGCCCTGACTTACACAGGGGTGTGATTATTTTCAGCCTATCACATCCCAAAGCTGAAATATGAGGATTAATGTAACTGGGATTTTTTATCAATAGATTTATTGGTGTTGAATATATTGCAATGGTGAGTCTTCCTCTGAAATCCCTATGTCTCACATATTATACCTTTTTAATTTATTAGAACTGAGACCCCCTGGCCAAATACAGATGCAATGTAGGATATATTGGACTGACTAGGCTTTTCTGATCGCACCCTTTTTTGTTTACCTAGCTTCACTGGAAGTAGGAATCCCATCATTAAATTTACAGTTATAAATTTTATGAACCACAACATGTCCCTATATCTCAGCTTTGGAATGTGGTAGGGCAAAAATAACTGTCTTCATCAGGATCTCCCTGACACATGGTGTGGGTTTGAAGAAGATATGAGGAGGTCACATTTTCACCCAAAAAAACACTGAACACTAACCCTTTGTGTTTTTTTAAACTAAATTTATGACAGTCTCAGATTCATCCAAACTCATGTCAGTGATTAGGCAGGTCCTGACTTACACATGGGTGTGATTATTATCAGTCTATCTCATCACAAAGCTGAGATATGTGGACTAACATAACTGGGATTTTCTCTCAATAGATTTATTGGTGTTGAATATATTGCAATTTTAGGCTTCCTCTGAAATTTTTATGTGTTTAGCTGAGGGGGAAGGGTGTAGGCCCAAAGGGAAAGTGTTTAGCTGAGGGGGAAGGGTGTAGGCCCAAAGGGAAAGTGTTTAGCTGAGGGAAGGGTGTAGGCCCAAAGGGAAAGTGTTTAGCTGAGGGAAGGGTGTATGCCCAAGATAAAGTGTTTAGCTGAGGGGAGGGTGTAGGCCGAAGGGAATGTCTTTAGCTGATGGGAAGGGTGTAGGCCCAAGGGTATGTCTTTAGCTGAGGGGAAGGGTGTAGGCCCAAAGGAGAGGGTGTAGGCCTGAGGGAAAGTGTTTAGCTGAGGGGAAGGGTGTAGGTCCAAGGGAATGTCTTTAGCTGAGGGGAAGGGTGTAGGCCCAAGGGAAAGTGTTTAGCTGAGGGGAAGGGTGTAGGTCCGAGGGAAAGTGTTTAGATGAGGGGGAAGGGTGTAGGCCAGAGGGAAAGTGTTTAGCTGAGGGGAGGGTGTAGGCACGAGGGAAAGTTTTTAGCTGAGCGGAAGGGTGTAGGCCCGAGGGAGAGTGTTTAGCTGAGGGGAAGGGTGTAGGTCAGAGGGAAAGTGTTTAGCTGAGGGGAAGCGTGTAGGCCCAAGAGAAAGTGTTTAGCTGAGGGGAAGCGTGTAGGCCCAAGAGAAAGTGTTTAGCTGAGGAGAAGGGTATAGGCCCAAGAGAAAGCGTTTAGCTGAAGGAAGGGTGTAGGCCCCAGGGAAAGTGTTTAGCTGAGGGGAGGGTGTAGGCCCAAGGGAATGTCTTTAGCTGAGGGGAAGGGTTTAGGCCCAAAGGGAATGTCTTTAGCTGAGGGGAAGGTTGTAGGCCCAAGGGTATGTCTTTAGCTGAGGGGAAGGGTGTAGGCCCAAAGGGGAGGGTGTAGGCCCGAAGGAAAGTGTTTAGCTGAAGGGAAGGGTGTAGGTCCAAGGGAATGTCTTTAGCTGAGGGGAAGGGTGTAGGCCCAAGGGAAAGTGTTTAGCTGAGGGGAATGGTGTAGGCCCAAGGGAAAGTGTTTAGCTGAGGGGAAGGGTGTAGGTCCGAGGGAAAGTGTTTAGATGAGGGGGAAGGGTGTGGGCCAGAGGGAAAGTGTTTAGCTGAGGGGAGGGTGTAGGCACGAGGGAAAGTTTTTAGCTGAGCGGAAGGGTGTAGGGCTGAGGGAAAGTGTTTAGCTTAGGGGAAGGGTGTAGGTCAGAAGGAAAGTGTTTAGCTGAGGGGAAGCGTGTAGGCCCAAGGGGATGGGTGAAGTGCTAGTGAGCTGAAGACTTGAGGGATTGTCTTTAGCTGAGGGGAAGGGTGTAGGCCCAAAGGGAAGGGTGTAGGCCCGAGAGACAGTGTTTAGCTGAGGGGAAGGGTGTAGGCACGAGGGAAAGTGTTTAGCTGAGGGGAGGGTGTAGGCACGAAGGAAAGCATTTAGCTGAGGGGAGGGTGTAGGCACGAAGGAAAGTGTTTAGCTGAGGGGAAGGGTGTTGGCACGAAGGAAAGCGTTTAGCTGAGGGGAAGGGTGTAGGCTCAAGAGAAAGTGTTTAGCTGAGGAGAAGGGTATAGGCCCAAGAGAAAGCGTTTAGCTGAAGGAAGGGTGTAGGCCCAAGAGAAAGTGTTTAGCTGAGGGGAAGGGTGTAGTCCCAAAGGGAAAGTTTTTAGCTGAGGGAAGGGTGTAGGCCCAAAGGGAAAGTGTTTAGCTGAGGGAAGGGTGTATGCCCAAGATAAAGTGTTTAGCTGAGGGGAGGGTGTAGGCCGAAGGGAATGTCTTTAGCTGAGGGGAAGGGTGTAGGCCCAAGGGTATGTCTTTAGCTGAGGGGAAGGGTGTAGGCCCAAAGGGGAGGGTGTAGGCCTGAGGGAAAGTGTTTAGCTGAGGGGAAGGGTGTAGGTCCAAGGGAATGTCTTTAGCTGAGGGGAAGGGTGTAGGCCCAAGGGAAAGTGTTTAGCTGAGGGGAAGGGTGTAGGTCCGAGGGAAAGTGTTTAGATGAGGGGGAAGGGTGTAGGCCAGAGGGAAAGTGTTTAGCTGAGGGGAGGGTGTAGGCACGAGGGAAAGTTTTTAGCTGAGCGGAAGGGTGTAGGCCCGCGGGAGAGTGTTTAGCTGAGGGGAAGGGTGTAGGTCAGAGGGAAAGTGTTTAGCTGAGGGGAAGCGTGTAGGCCCAAGAGAAAGTGTTTAGCTGAGGGGAAGCGTGTAGGCCCAAGAGAAAGTGTTTAGCTGAGGAGAAGGGTATAGGCCCAAGAGAAAGTGTTTAGCTGAGGGGAAGGGTGTATGCCCAAGAGACATTGGTTCGCGGGGTGGAGGGTGTAGGCCCAAGAGAAAGTGTTTAGCTGAGGAGAAGGGTATAGGCCCAAGAGAAAGTGTTTAGCTGAGGGGAAGGGTGTAGTCCCAAAGGGAAAGTGTTTAGCTGAGGGGAAGGGTGTATGCCCAAGAGAAATTGTTTAGCTGAGGGGAGGGTGTAGGCCCAAGAGAAAGTGTTTAGCTGAGGAGAAGGGTATAGGCCCAAGAGAAAGTGTTTAGCTGAGGGGAAGGGTGTAGTCCCAAAGGGAAAGTGTTTAGCTGAGGGAAGGGTGTAGGCCCAAGAGAAATTGTTTAGCTGAGGGGAGGGTGTAGGCCCAAGAGAAAGTGTTTAGCTGAGGAGAAGGGTATAGGCCCAAGAGAAAGCGTTTAGCTGAAGGAAGGGTGTAGGCCCAAGAGAAAGTGTTTAGCTGAGGGGAAGGGTGTAGTCCCAAAGGGAAAGTGTTTAGCTAAGGGAAGGGTGTATGCCCAAGAGAAATTGTTTAGCTGAGGGGAGGGTGTAGGCCCCAGGGAAAGTGTTTAGCTGAGGGGAGGGTGTAGGCCCAAGGGAATGTCTTTAGGTGAGGGGAAGGGTTTAGGCCCAAAGGGAAGGGTGTAGGCCCGAGGGAAAGTGTTTCGCTGAGGGGAGGGTGTAGGCACGAGGGAAAGTGTTTAGCTGAGGGAAAGGGTGTAGGTCAGAGGGAAAGTGTTTAGCTGAAGGGAAGCATGTAGGCCCAAGGGGATGGGCGAAGTGCTAGTGAGCTGAAGACTTGAGGGATTGTCTTTAGCTGAGGGGAAGGGTGTAGGCACAAGGGAAAGTGTTTAGCTGAGGGGAGGGTGTAGGCACAAAGGAAAGCGTTTAGCTGAGGGGAAGGGTGTAGGCCCAAGAGAAAGTGTTTAGCTGAGGGGAAGGGTATAGGCCCAAGAGAAAGTGTTTAGCTGAGGGAAAGGGTGTTGGCACGAAGGAAAGCGTTTAGCTGAGGGGAAGGGTGTAGGCCCAAGAGAAAGCGTTTAGCTGAGGGAAGGGTGTAGGGCCAAGAGAAAGTGTTTAGCTGAGGGGAAGGGTGTAGGGCCAAGAGAAAGTGTTTAGCTGAGGGGAAGGGTGTAGTCCCAAAGGGAAAGTGTTTAGCTGAGGAAAGGGTGTATGCCCAAGAGAAAGTGTTTAGCTGAGGGGAGGGTGTTGGCCCAAGGGAATGTCTTTAGCTGAGGGGAAGGGTTTAGGCCCAAAGGGGAGGGTGTAGTCCCGAGGGAAAGTGTTTAGCTGAGGGGAAGGGTGTAGGTCCAAGGGAATGTCTTTAGCTGAGGGTAAGGGTGTAGGCCCAAGGGAAAGTGTTTAGCTGAGGGGAAGGGTGTAGGCTGTAGTGGAGTATGGATCAAATGAAGAAATGAAAGATTCTGAGTGGGGAACTCTCCACTCTAATAAGGATTGTGTTTGGAACAGAACCCCACATTCCACAGGATTGTGTGTGTGCGCACAGACTCTGTTCCCCACACACACACACACACACACACGCACACACCTAAGGCCTGCATCAAAGGATGCCTGGCTACGGCCCCCAGATAATACCAGTTTATTATGCTTTTAGGCAAGAAGGAGATCAAACAAAGTGGGGAATAACTATGAGTGACAATTCAGCTTTATGGCTGTGGCGCCTAAATGGCGAAACGTTATCTCTTGTGGAAATCAACAGATGGCAACACTGACTGACCTCGGTCTGAACTCCTGTTAACCCATCCGCACAGGACGAACAGCATGGACCAACAGCGACCCCAAGTGGACGTTTGCGAAATCGTGTTTCGCCCTACTGACTCCTAAATGCATACCGAGCGCAACGAGTGTTTATGAACATGTTTTATGCAAATCTGTATTAATGTCAACCCCTTTTGTTGTCCTCAGATGAACGTCTACCAACCAATGAAGTATTACTGTTTCAATCATGAAAGAAAGTTTCTGTCTCTGATTAAGAAAACGAATTAGTATCTTCTAGCATAATATTGTAGTGGGATGTAATCATAAAATACCCAAGATATATATACATAGATGTTTGATATTAATAATCCAGGACACTCATTGTGCTATATCACAAACATGTATAAGTAATTTTTGTGTATACGTGAATCTTTCCTCTCTCTCTCTCTCTCTCTCTCTCTCTCTCTCACTCTCTCTGAAACATGAAACAAGTCACGTGAGCCTCAGACCCAGGATCCAATCAAAGGAAGGACACCGCCCAACTGGGCGTGACCGCGCCACCTTTGAAAAGAGAGTGCCGACTCATTTTCTGTCTCTCTTAAGCTTCCGCTCTTAGGCTCTCAAGCTTCCGCTCTCGGTCTCTCAAGTTTCCGTCTTACTCTCTCTAACTTCCGACCTCTTATTCGTGGCCAGAGTAAGAAATACCGCCGAGATAGAAGAAAGTCGTAAAATAAGTATAAGCCTATTGACTCGATTTTCAGTTCTGGATCTGCAAGAACCAGCGAAACTTTTCGTCCAAAACGTCCATATGGTTGGAACCTCCTACTCGGGACAGTGAGCCAGAGAGGGAATCCTGTCGTCTGCATCACCACACTCTGAGTACGCCCGAGGCGACTCGACCTGCAAGTGACTAACTCCACGCTGACCCAGCCTGAAAACTTCTGCGGAAGAACTGCGGGAACTAAGCGGGACTCCATCACCTATAGGACCTCAAAGAGCCTCTGTACCTGTCGAGTAGTGGAGAATTGATGAAAAGTAAGCTAAACTTATGCACTTCCAGAGCTGAAAATTGAACTAAGGCTCTTGATAAATTTATACGTAAATTAAATCTCAGTTAGCAACACATTAGTCACAAGTCATATTGCCTAGCTTATCATTAAATTCGAATCGGCTTCACCTGCGTTGATGCCGTGAGGTTTTGAGATTATGCTATGTTAAGTAAATATTCTTTTTCTTTTTAATAAATATTTCCATTATTTGAAATCACAATGTGTGGAGTCTGTTCATTAAAAGTCTGAAGATCCTGAAGAACTCAAAAAGCTAGGACATTATTCATTCTCTAACTACTTGTTAATGTTTTAATTATTTAAGTCAATCATAAAATTTTAATTATTGTCATTAGTCAAACATCAGTAATCATAAGAGTTTGAATAAGGTCAAACGCTACAAACACAATATATAAATATATAATATATATATATATTTATATATATATATCACGGTGTATACACAACATACACTGCATATATATATTACTTTTGGCGCCCACGCGAGGCCAGGAAAAACGCTTTTTAATGAACAAACTGTAAACACTGATAAATAATCTCAGCTTGGGTTTATGGAAATGCTTTCCGCTGTTTATGTTGCTGAATAATGATTGAGATTCATTCACAAAATAAGCTTGGTTGTTTTTGAAGTGCGCGGCTCTGCGCCATTTTGCATGCATTAAATTGAGGCCAAGGCACATACACCCCCCCCCCCCCAATCGCGCGTATTCCGCTTTGGGACACTGCTGTGGTTCGACCCTCGGCCACAGATTCCGGCACGAAGGACCACCGAACCAAATTCCTCCATTCGTTTTAAAACTGGGTCGCTACCAGCGTTAAAACGTATCGCGCGCTAGGTGATTGGAGATTAATAAATAGAACAGCTGAAAATACGGCTTGTGTATTGTGTATAATACGGCAAGACCAAGACATACTCATGCGTAACCACTCCCTACAGGCACATATTGATGAGATTGATCATGTTCTTGACCAGCTCACCACAGCAGGTGTGAAAATATCACTCTCCAAATGTCAGTGGTGCAGAACAAAGGTGAATTACGTCGGTTTGCTCGTAAGCACTGATGGTGTTGAACCACAAGTCAGTCGAGTGCAAGGGGTAACAAACCTCGCAGCACCCACCAATCTTAAGGAACTCCGCAGTTTCTTAGGAGTATGCAACTACTCACGCCAGTTCATAGAAAACTATGCGGACCTAGCACTGTATGACCTACTAAAAAAGGATACTCCATTCACCTGGGGTGAAACCCAGGAACAAGCCATGCAGGCACTGAAATCGAAACTGTGCACGGCCCCATGCCTTGCCTACCCTGACAGTAGCAAAGAATTCTACATAGAAGTAGGGTTCTCAGACCACTGTCTCAGCTCCGGTCTGTATCAATTACATGACAGAGACAAACGTGTCATAGCCTACGCTAGTAAAACTATGCTGGCTGCTGAAAACAAATACAGTGACTGCGAAAAAGCACTACTAGCAACAGTTATCGTTACACTTATATAGCGCCTTTCTAGATACCCAAGGACGCTTTAAAATCTACACTGCTCAGAACGCTCAATTCACACACACACACTGGCGAGAAGCAGCAGCCAAACGCGCACAGCGTACTCTCGACCAGAAACGACCGTCCACCTGGAGGACTGCATCGGGCACTAGGATTTCACCCAGGACAGAGCGCCAATCCATATCTGGGCACACACACATTCACACTCATTAACTCACAAACCAGGACAGTTATTACAGAAGCCAATTCACCTACCCTCCATGTTTTTGGACTGTGGGAGGAAACCGGAGACCCCGGAGGAAACCCACGCAGACACGGGGAGAACATGGAAACTCCACCCAGGTGGGACTTGAACCCAAGATCCCAGTGCTGGGAGGCGAACAGGCTAACCACCAAGCTGCCGTGCTGCAACAGTGTGGGCAGTCAAAGATTTCTCCAACTACCTAGGTGGTCAGAAGGTGATTGTTGAAACTCATCATCAGCCAGTCACTTTCCTGAACAGCCAACGAATTCGAGAGGGTGTAGTAACTAACGCTCAAGTAGCCTCCTGGCTAATGGCTCTCCAAAGCTTTGATATGGAGGTACGTTACGCACAAAACTACAAGAGTCCCCTAGGCACAGGCCTTGCTTCCTGCAGGCGATGTGAAGGAGACATTCCTTCCCAAGTGCCACAAGCTCCAGAAACCCTCTTACCCACCGTGGCTAACCACCACTATTTCAACCCTAACACATGGAAAGACCTTGTCACTGCATATGTAGATGGTTGTTCGGTCCACCAAGAACACACCCTGATGGCAGGGTTAGGGTATTGTCAGAATAAACGGGTGGCCTCACGAACCCCTAAGGTTCAAATTGGGTGCTCAGTCCTCCCAATATGCTGAAATAGCAGGAATTCTCATCACAATTCATTCTGCAGTCCAGAAAAGCGTAAAAACGTTGGTGATCTGCACAGACTCCAACTATGCGCGCCTAAGCTTCACATGCCACTTGAAACTGTGGAAAACTAACAACTACGCCACGTCAAACAAAAAGCCAGTCAAACACAAAGCGGCGTGTGAATACTTGGTAGACACACATGACCTGCAGATCTACTGGAAGAAAGTGAGGGGTCACTCCCGAGTCCCAGGAGATGACAAAGAATTCAATGACCAAGCAGATAGCTTAGCAAAACAAGGGGCCCGCGAAGGCACATCATGGACATTCGATCCCTCCCTTTATCCAAACCCGCCCGACATCAAAGTCCTAGCTATTACACGGTCTCAAACTGTAACAAAGGCATCGCCTGACAATGCTAAAGCTACCATTGTCTCTATTAACCCTGCTTTTTCTGACGCTGGCTTAGTTACTCTCCAAGCTCGAGACCAATCTATTTCTAAAATGCTTAGCCATGTCTCTGACCCATCTACATGTCCCATCTCAGCCCAAGATCTTGAAACCATACCAGGCCTTAAAGACCTATACGGCGCCAGAGCTTCCCTCCAAGTCGTCAAAGGCTTGCTTGTTCATGCCACTGACTCGCACACTTCACCTGCGTTTGTGGTTCCTCAGTGCCACAGGGGGGTGATGCTGATGCATGCCCATGACTCCCCATCTGCAGGACACAAAGGGGTCAAAGCAACACACCATGCACTCCAGCAGGTGGCATATTGGCCCCACATGGTAAAAGATGTGGCTGATTACATTAAAGGCTGTCTGGTATGTTCCCAATTTCAACCCTCAAATCCTCTTCATAGAGCCCCCTTGCAAAAGAAAGGGTTATCCTTCCCTTGGTCAAACCTCCAGATAGACTGGGTTGGACCACTCACTCGAACAGTAAGAGGTAACAAGCACTTCCTCACAGTCACATGTGCATTCACTAAATGGGTAGAATGCCTCCCCGCACCGAATGACACAGCGCTAACCACTGCATACTTACTGATGAACCATGTCTTCTCACGGTTTGGCCTACCCAGCCGTGTCGACTCTGACAGAGGGACACATTTCACAGCTGAGGTCATGCAGCAGCTATGGCAACTCTTAGGAGTAAAAGCCAGCCTTCACATTAGCTACCATCCTCAAAGCTCAGGTCAGGTAGAGCGAGCCAACCGAACTGTTGTTAGCATACTAAAAAAGTATGTAGCAGCAAACCAGCGAGACTGGGATGTCAAGCTACCCCTTGTACTGATGGCCATATGGGCGACCCCACACGATGCGGTTGAGGTCTCACCCTTTGAGTTGATGACAGGGAGACAGATGACTCTGCCTCTACATCTGTTATATCAGCCAGGTGAAGCTAGCATAGCAGTAGCCTACACCACTCATCAGTATATGGAGGATCTGCAGAAATACCTCAAAGCCACTTTCGCCTTTGCCCAGCAGAAACTGGAAAAAAGTGCAGAAGGTCGCAAAGCGTACTATGATCACAAGGCATCCCACGACGAACTCCAAATAGGGGACAAGGTATGGTACTACATCTTTGTCCAACATGTTGGAAGGTCGCAAAAAACAGGGGGGAATCTGGCCCGCAAATTCCTACCCCGATGGTCCGGTCCCTATAAGATCACAGACAAACTGTCCCCCGTTGTTTACAGGATCAAGATAAACAAAGTTCGGGGCAGTACTGAGCTCAAGTGGGTCCACCGCAACCAAATTAGACCACACACAACCCCCATGGGACTTGTAGGGGATACTAACGCTTGTGTTAGGTCATAAACAACAGAACCAAAGGCAGGAAGGGTGTTGGTTAACAAACAACTACAGCCTTCTACTCACACCTTAGTTCTTCTATCCCTTTTCCCCTTTTCCTCTCACTCTTTAGCAGGCAACAAGCTTCTAACCAGACTGAGGACACTCAGGGTGCAAGACCCTAGTCCCTCATCGTCAATTATTGTAGAGTGTTTACCCTAGAAAATTTTTATCAAAAGGGGGGTATAGTGAAAAAAAATGTTTATAACTTGTCTAAAACGAATCGCCGTAAATACCCTAAATCTAACCATGAGCATCTCTCCCGGTAGGATGGCCCCGCTGCTCACTCTCATGATCGTCGGCTCCCTAGGAACCGCCATGCTCCCTCAAGTGATTGAACCAGGTCCTGACTCCAGAATAATACTGAAAGACCAGCCGGGACTGCTAATCACTAATTGTCACCTCCATACCCAGAGAGTATTCGTACGGTTGAATCCCGCCTAAGCGTGTAGTAAAAACCTACCGATAACCACCTTGCAGACTGGCCGGAATGGAGTTAGATGGACTGAGGAAGATATCAGCCATGCTGAAGCTGATGTAACTCATATGCTCCACCAGCTACAGAAGTTTACCGTAACGCAATCAGAACTAAATGGTTTTAACAAATGACCTAAACGCTTCATAGGTGGATTGCTAATGGCAGCTGCAACTGTGGGATCACTACTGAGTCTCGGAACATCCACCATCAACGCCGTCAATGTAGCCACTGTCAAATGTCAAGTAGGGGAATTGCAAGATGAAATTCCAAACATTAAAACCCAAATTGGACAAACAGCAGCAGCACCTGCAAACCATTGGACAAACCCTACGTCGCACCATTGTAGTGCTCAATGCTCACAGTGTCACTTTGAACAAAACG
This sequence comes from Hoplias malabaricus, assembly GCF_029633855.1. NCBI lineage: Eukaryota > Metazoa > Chordata > Actinopteri > Characiformes > Erythrinidae > Hoplias > Hoplias malabaricus. Next base: position 47,503,644 of record NC_089806.1, on the reverse strand, counting down.
CTCCAGACGGTTAACTCTATGCTTTCAGTAGTGCAACTTGACCTTGCCCACATCCAGCTTGTGAATATGGTATTGTCTGATATGCTACAAGAAATCAGCTCCTCTGTGGATAGCCTAGCCATGGGGAGAATTCCTCCCTATCTGGTGCCTCTATCCTTAGTACAGGAGATTTTGTCTACAGCAACTCGAGGAGTAGTTACTGATCTCTAGGCCCACCTAGCCTATACCTTAGGTAGCGCCATCCCAATTTATGTCAATCCTCAAGACAGAGAATTAGCATTCATCATTAACCTTCCCATAATGGCGCCTGAAAAAATCTACCGTTTAAAAGATGTTGTCAACGTTGGCTTCTGGCAAGATTCTGCCTATGTTCGTGTAAAGACAACATCTCTTGTAGCATACCAAGACGATAACCCTGACCCAACCCCGGTACCCAACTTGCTTATGTGCACACTCACTAAAGACATCCACTACTTGTGCCCTAGCAAACATTTTATTTGTGACAGCGCAAATGGGATCTGTGGCCTTAAGCCTATGATGAGTAATACTCAATGTCCGGTAGTCGCCACACCCCGACGTTTGGTAACTAGTACCCAAGTTGAGATTTTTGGAAACCGTTGGTTGGTTAACACCCCCTTTAGAGAGGCCCTACTAACCTATGATCAACATGACACCTCAGAAAGGGTACTCCTTCCTAGCCAGACTTTCTGGGTAGACGTCCCTGTAAACGCAATCCTACATGTAGGAGACCTGGCCCTGTATCACCTGAACCCTGACCAATATGAGAGCGACATAGAAATCTCAGAGTTCTTCTCCAAACACACCATTGAGCTAGATACTAAAACACTAACTCGCCTAGAATATGAGGGAATCCAAGTCATTGATCTAACCCCCATTGATAACACTCTTCGAGAGCTGTCGTCTCAACCCCTATGGCCATTTCAGCCTGTCACCTATGCATGGTATACTCCAAATACCTTACTAGTTACACTGGTAGGATTAGGACATCTTTTGATCTTTGGTATAGCTTGGTTCTATTTCAAACGCATTCGAGCCCTCCAGAGCAGGTTAGAAACTTGGTCTAATAAAATGGTCAAATTCGTTAGACATAAGAGAGCCTAGAGAGGTGAACCCCCAAGTTTTAGATATGAAGCCGAAGGCCATGTCGAAGAACCAGCTCTCGAGGTTGCGTTTGAACAAGACCTACCCCTAAATAATTAGAATCCCTTCAGCATGCAAACATCAACACTCCATATGCACCCATACACTGATAGGAAGACATCAGCTCTGGAAATGTGTTTGAATATGCTTGCTGATCTCACCTTCCTCCACAGCAAAAGTTCTTTTTGTAATGGAAAAATGCAGATTAACACTAATGAGTAATGTTTTATAATAACTAATGATATGGGGTTTTAATCAATCTTAGTTAATTCTTAGTCATATAGTAGGCCTTAGTGCTTGAAGTTGTGGTTACGGTGACCTGTGGAAAATTACAGGTCTGAGCTGTTATGTGTTGTCTAAATGTCTGAAGGACATTCTCACCATTTTTCCACCAATAAGGGAATGTTTGGGTTAAAACGTTGCTGGTGTACGTGACTGGGGCCCTATATGTATGACTTGATTTGTTCAATAAACTTGTGAGGTTAAAGAGAATCTTTGACTGTGTGTCTTATTCCTCTGGTCTCCCCAAAGAATTCTTTGAGAATAGACCTTTCCAATTTCCTTCCTGGTTTCACATAGATTAATTAGAAATTTCCGTAACAATTTGGGGGCTCGTTGTCCGGGATATCTCGTGTGTCTTGTGTCTTCCGAGCGGGGAAAAAAGGCGGATTGAAAAGAGCAAATCCAGCCATCCACCAGAAGCCTCCAGAGTGAGGAGGTGGCTCCGTTCTGGGTCCACCGGCACCGCTGATATTGAATTTGACAAGGGATGCCAGGAGGGAACACCGATTGACCTGCGGTAAGGTGTTGTTGATTTTATGTTTCCAGAGCTGACGAGCTCCTAGGGCAGGACATTCTAATGAGTAAGGTACCTTTAGAAAAAGTCCGCTAGAGAGGAACATACAGGTGACGTCACAGTAATCTCTAAAAGAAAAAAAAAAAAAAAGTTTTTATATGTGTATGTGTGTTGGGTTTTCCCTTCAATTTTGATCAATTCATTTAATTAACTTGAGGTTTGTTTTAAAATACAATTATGGGGTGTTGTTACAGCAAAACAGCACAGAACCAGGCTGAGGAGAAAGATAAAGTTAATAAGGCTGCATCACAATACAGGTACATGCTGAAGGAGTATGGCCCGAGCAATGTGAGGCAGATGGGAGAATGGGTTGAACTGGGTTTCCCTGAGGGAGGTAGTTTCAGTCCAAACCAGTTGGAATGGTTGACAGATGAATTAATACATAAAGAGCAGGAGACTGAAACACTCAGACAGATTATTCAGCTTAGTGGGTGTGGGTGTTGTAAAAAACTTCCAGAGCCGTTTGTAGCGGACCGTAAGGCGCTACAAATGTGGAAGGGAGAAGCAGATAAAAGAATTCAGAAAAAGAACAGAAATGCAAAGAAGAGAGAAGTTAATGAGGATGTTAAATCAAATGTTTGTGTTACTTCACCAATATCTAACCATTGTGCAAATGTTTGTGATGTTCTTCCATGTACTCCCGTGCCTGTTCTGGCCCATCCACCCCCTCCTGAGTACGACCTTTATCCGAAGATCAACTGGGACCTGGACGTGAATCCACATCGCCCAGCACAGGCCTCAGCACCGCCTCTCCCACCGCAGTCACCTGCATTTCCTCCACCCGCCGAGACGCAACCAACTTCAGCCTCAGAACCTCCGCTTTCACCGCAGTCACCTGCATTTCCTCCACCCGCTGAAACGCAACTAACCGCTCAACAGCTGCAGACTCCACCAAGGGACCCTCCCTTTCAGGCAGCACGAGAGATAAGGGTGAAGGAAGACGAGACTGAGGAGGGAGAAGAGCCACTGTTCCCAGGCTCTCCCCCTCCAGACACGTCTGAGAGAATCACAGAGCCAAGCGTAAAGCCCAAAGCCAGAAAAAAGGAGATTGCTCCACTAAGCATGAAACTCCGCTCCAGGGACAACGACGAGGAGGACGAGATTCCCGGCCTAGTCGAGGCCATGAACCAGTTTAGCATGCCGATGCTTGAGGTTCCGATGGGTGAGACTATCGGACAGGTGTTTCGGGGTGTTTCGCCTGCGGAAGCCCTGAGCACCTCATAAGAGACTGTCCCAAAAGACATGGAGATGAGAGACAAGCCCTGCAAGCAATGGAGCCTTCCGACTGAGAGGAGGCCTTGGGGGTGGAGGAGATGGATGGGGATGGAGTGCCTGGACGAACATCAGAAACGATAAGTGAACAACTTTTATAATTAACGCAAACTAATGCTTACACAGCCATGCCTAGAATAACCATGACAGTGGCAGGGAGAGAGCTTAGTTTTTTAGTTGATTCAGGGGCCACTACATCCACTCTTAGAGCTTTACACTTCCCCGAAAAGCCTCAGCTTACACGGAAAGCCATAACATCAATAGGTGTATCAGGTACCAAAACCACAGAATTTGTCACAGAACTTTTAAAGTGTTCTTTACAAACAGGGGAAACTTTCTCACATGCATTTTTGTTTTCAGAAGTGTGTCCAATTAATCTTTTGGGAAGGGATTTAATGTGTAAATTGAAAATTTCTTTAAAAGCATCCTCTAACGGCATCGAGGTTTGTGCGGAGGACTCAGTGGATTATGCAATGGTAAAGCAGGCATGTGGCCAGCCTTTGTATAATTATGAGTGGAAACTGGCTAATTTAATATTAGCTGATGATTTACTATCCACTGTACAAGCTAAATTTCCAATATCCACTGACTGCCTCACAAACATCGATGTGATGTTAGCAGAGGACCTTCACTGTACAGCTTATGTGCATGAAGGCCCTGACAGTGAGTTTGAATCAAAATGGGACATGTGGGTTTTAAATGAGAAAATGACGTCGGATTAATAAAATCTGCCCAACCAGTTGTGGTCACTCCAAAAAGCGATTACCGACCAAAAAAATGTCAGTATCCTCTAAAACGCGACGCTGTAGAGGGTATCACCCCGGTATTTGACTCGCTCGTTGAGGCTGGGGTGATCGTTCCGTGTCCTGAATCTCCGGTCCGAACTCCAATATTTCCGGTGAAAAAAATCCGCGGTCCGGGGGAGCCTGATGAATGGAGGTTTGTACAGGATTTACAAGCTGTGAACTCCACCATTCACCCGTGTGCGCCAGAGGTTCCAAATCCACACACAATCCTATCACGGGTACCTGCAAATAGTACTCATTTTTCTGTGATTGATCTAGCAAATGCATTTTTTAGCATTCCGGTTAATCCGGAAAGCCAGTACTGGTTTGCTTTTTCATTCAAGGGTAAAATGTGGACGTGGACACGCCTGCCCCAGGGGTACGCGGAGTCTCCAACCATTTTTAATGCGGCCCTTAAGGCTGATTTGGAAGATTTTGTTTTCCCAGGAAGTGCACTTGTTCAATATGTTGATGAATTGTTGGTTTGTTCACCTAATGCAGAGACATGCAAAGAAAACACTTTGTTGTGTTTCTTAGCAGAGAGGGGAAACAAAGTCAGTCAGTAAAAACTCCAATTTGTCCAACAACAGGTGTCTTATTTAGGACATGACATATCTGCAGGGGGGAAATCACTGTCCTTTTCACGTGTGCAGGCGGTTTGCCAAATTCCGAAACCTGTGACTAAAAGACAGCTGATGAGTTTTCTGGGTATGACGTCTTACTGTAGACAGTGGAGTCTAAATTATGCAGAGCGAGAGGCACCATTATCTGCTCTAATTCATGGGAAAGGATTATCCACTCATTGAATTTGAATGGACTCCTGAAGCTGATTTTGCTTTCACAGATTTGAAAACTGCTTTAACACAAACACGTACTTTGGGTTTACCAGATCCTGACAAACCTTTCTTTCAGACAGTGGATGAGAAAAATGGATTCATGACTTCTGTATTGCTGCAAGAGCATGGGGGTCGTAAGCGCCCAGTGGCGTATTTCTCTAGTAAACTTGATTCTGTAGCACAAGGATTGCCTAAGTGTCTGCGTGCAGTAGCAGCAGCAGAGAGAGCAGTTTTAGCTTCCCGAGATCTTGTGTGTTACAACCCTCTGACATTGTTGGTTCCACATGCAGTTTCAATGATTTTGTTGGAGCAGAAAACATCTCATTTGTCAGCAGCGAGATGGTTGCGGTATCATGTTATGCTGCTCGATTCACCCAATGTCACTATTCAGCGTTGTACAATTTTAAATCCAGCAACTTTACTCCCTACATCAGATGATGGAGAACCTCATGACTGTTTAGCAGCCATTTCACAGGTGTGTTCTCCCAGGCCTGATTTGACTGATGTTCCAATTCATAACGCTGATCTCAATTTGTATGTGGACGGATCCGCATCCCGTGATGACTGCGGAAAAACAGAGTGGGATTTGCAGTTATAACCTTGCATGAGTGTTTGTGTTCTGGCAGGCTTTCGAGTTCTCTATCAGCGCAAGCAGCAGAATTGGTGGCTCTCACAGAAGCATGCAAACTGGCTGAGGGTAAGACTGTAAATATTTGGACTGACTCCAAATATGCATATTCCTGTGTGTTTGATTTTGGAATGATATGGTCCTACAGGAATTTGCTGACATCCACAGGGAAACACATTGCACATCACACATTGGTGGCAGCATTATTAAAAGCACTCCTGCTGCCAAAAGCTGTTGCTGTGATTAAATGCCAGGCTCACACAAAAGACACTTCAGAAGTGGCACGGGGAAATGCTTTTGCAGACGAAGCAGAGAAGACAGCAGCTGATAATGACCTAATGTTTTCTCTTTTCCAGGAATCCTGTGTTCCGGAGCACCACCCTCTCACACTCTCACACACAGAACTGACCTCGCAGGCCTCAGAGACAGAGCATTCTGCTTGGCGCAAAGCAGGCTGTGTTTTCAAGGACGGAATGTGGCAAGCTTTAGATGGTAGGCCTTGCCTACCCTCTGCTTATTTTCCCTATTTTGCAAAATTGTCTCATGGGAGAGATCATGCATCCAAAGGGGCTATGGTATCCGCAGTACAGCGAATCTGGTACACAAAAGGGTTCACTATTTTTGCACAAAGATTTTGTGAAAAATGTCTTATATGCGCCCAGCACAATGCAGCTCAAGGCATTAAAATAACACCAGGGGCACATCCTCCACCCAATGAGCCATTTGAACATTTACAGATGGATTTCATTGAACTCAACCAGTGTGAGGGGAAAAGGTATTGTCTGGTGGTAGTGGTTATGTTTTCTAAATGGGTTGAATGTTTCCCTACCAGCAAACAAGACGCTCAGGCAGTGGCCAAAGTTTTGATTCAGCACATTATTCCTCGTTGGGGTATTCCTCGACGCATTGGGAGTGACAATGGACCAGCTTTTATTAGCACAGCACTCACTCAGCTAGAAGAGAAATTGGGCATTGATGTGAAACTACACTGTGCCTATCATCCACAGAGTGCAGGAGCAGTCGAGAGAGAGAATGCAACAATCAAAAGCAAGCTTCAGAAATGTTGTGTAGTAACAGGGCTCAATTGGGTGCAGGCGTTACCACTGGTTTTGATGTATATGCGCATGCGAACCAGAAATAAAACTGGTTTAACACCTTTTGAAATTTTGTTTGGCAGGCCACCGAGATGGGGTTTGGATCCACCAAGCCACGTGGACGACATGGGACTCTTGGAAGACCACATGTTGTCCTATTGTAAGAAATTACTAACAATTTTGCGTTCTGTTCACTCACAGGCAGCAGCAGCTTTGCCTAAACCATTGGAGGGGAAGCTACACTCTCTAGAACCAGGAGATTGGGTGGTGATAAAGGATCACAGGCGTAAGCACTGGAGGAATCAACAGTGGTTGGGGCCTTTCCAAGTCCTGCTCACTACTGAAACTGCGGTGAAGGTCGAGGGACACGCACCCTGGATCCACGTGTCGCATTGCAAAAAGGCACCAACCTTACAGAGGGACGCCAGTGACATCGTGAAGCAAGAATGAAAGATTACCAACTGTTAATCATGTGGGTAATGTTGTTGGCACCGGCATTGGCTGGGTTATTTCCAGGTTCAGGCTACCCCAGCGGCACCATACGTTCAGATACAAATCTTTGGTATCAAAAAGCTAAATACGCTGTCACAACAGCAACAAATTCATCATGTTATGTCTGTATGGGGGCGCGGGACGTTCCAATTATCATGCCGTTTCCTTACAATGCTTCCACTTGTGCCAAATACATGAGAAAAATGCATCCAGATCCAGAATGATTACTGCAGGGGAATAAAGGTAAAATGTGTAAGGATGAACACATCCTAGATCAGTCAATAAAGGGGGGCTTTATGTGTCCTAGAGATTGTGCTCTAGCAGCTGGCTCCAAAACTTTCAACTACTCAGTTATACATCGTGAATGTCCCACATGGCTTAAGTCCTTCTTAATGTTGTCCCCTACAGGAATGATTGAAAACCCAGATGATTATGTTGACAATTTGAACGCTCCCTATGAGTGTTACACTAGAAACTTGTCAAAAGATGTAATGTGTGTTCTAGCGAACCGCTTGCGCCCCTGCGCGATAGAAGTGGGACATTTTCCAGGGCATTGTTCCATCATGTGGGTGGTTGATCAAAATCAAAGGGTGTTTCAACTGGGGTCTGATCACACAACTACATTTCAGAACATGTATACTCTCTATCCCCCACGCTACACGCTCCTGGTGACTCAACGGAGACCAAGGGCTGACATATTTTGGCAGTGTGGTAACGGAGGTCGTCTTAGATCGACCCTTCCTTCAAACTGGACAGGTACATGTGCTCTGGTCATGTTGGCAGAGCCGACACTTATTTTTCCTGGATCCAAATTCTCTAACCTTCCGGCTAAAAAGGTGATTTCTTGGGGGACCGTTTGATCTACTTAGATGCAATAGGCATTCCACGTGGGGTCCCCGATGAATTTAAAGCGCGAAACCCTATAGCAGCAGGGTTTGAGTCTATTTTCATATGGGTAACGATGAACAAAAATGTGGATTGGATAAATTTCATATGGTATAATCAACAGCGTCTGGCTAATATGACTCGTGACACACTGAAAATTCTGGGGGAACAGTTGCATTACACTTCACAAATGACATATCAGAACCGAATTGCCCTAGATATGGTTTTGGCCGAAAACGGAGGTGTATGTCACATGTTTGGTGATCACTGCTGCACTTACATTCCTAATCACACAGCAGCAAACGGGTCATTCACTGAGGCAATGAAGGAGTTAACAATTTTTACTGAGGAGTTGTATGAATTTTCAGGTATAAATAATGACTGGATGGCTTGGTTTGATTCCTATTTTGGCAAATGCGGAGCATTGGGGCTGAAGCTGGCTGTCGCGGTAATCATTTTTCTACCAGTATTTGCACTAATCGGATGTTGTATTATTCCCTGTGCCAGAAGCCTGATCATCAAAATTATTGAACGAGCTGTTGGTATACAATTCAGTATGGTGAGTGCAAATGTGTACACGGAATTTGACCCTGCAGCTGAGAAAAATCTGCTGGATGAGATGCCTCTTGAAATGCCCCAGCCACTCCATGCCTCATTTGATGAGGAGTAAATTTTTATTCATTTTCTTTCATTTTTCATTTATTCACTTTTCATTTATTGATGCTGATTTCAGGTTGATTTGATTTTATAAGTTTACATAATCATTTGATATAATCATTCAACATGTAATCATTTTTTTAAAGTGCATGAGTTATGATGCCTAGACTGAAAGCTTAGCTAGTCTATGGTTGATGTTATCTTTTGCATTTTCTTTTTGCAATATTATGATTAAAGATTTTAAATCATAAAAAGGGAGGAATGTAATGGTAAAATGCAGATTAACACTAATGAGTAATGTTTTATAATAACTAATGATATGGGGTTTTAATCAATCTTAGTTAATTCTTAGTCATATAGTAGGCCTTAGTGCTTGAAGTTGTGGTTACGGTGACCTGTGGAAAATTACAGGTCTGAGCTGTTATGTGTTGTCTAAATGTCTGAAGGACATTCTCACCATTTTTCCACCAATAAGGGAATGTTTGGGTTAAAACGTTGCTGGTGTACGTGACTGGGGCCCTATATGTATGACTTGATTTGTTCAATAAACTTGTGAGATTAGAGAGAATATTTTACTGTGTGTCTTATTCCTCTGGTCTCCCCAAAGAATTCTTTGAGAATAGACCTTTCGATTTTCCGTCCTGGTTTCACATAGATTAATTAGAAATTTCCGTAACACTTTTCAGCTCCATGCTCCCTGCCGGACCAGAAAACTGGGAAAAGGGGGGAATGTAGTGGAGTATGGATCAAATGAAGAAATGAAAGATTCTGAGTGGGGAACTCTCCACTCTAATAAGGATTGTGTTTGGAACAGAACCCCACATTCCACAGGATTGTGTGTGTGCACACAGACTCTGTTCCCCACACACACACACACACACACACACACACACACGCACACACCTAAGGCCTGCATCAAAGGACGCCTGGCTACGGCCCCCAGATAACACCAGTTTTTGCTTTTAGGCAAGAAGGAGATCAAACAAAGTGGGAAATAACTATGAGTGACAATTCAGCTTTATGGCTGTGGGGCCTAAATGGCGAAACATTATCTCTTGTGGAAATCAACAGATGGCAACACTGACTGACCTCGGTCTGAACTCCTGTTAACCCATCCGCACAGGACGAACAGCATGGACCAACAGCGACCCCAAGTGGACGTTTGCGAAATCGTGTTTCGCCCTACTGACTCCTAAATGCATACCGAGCGCAACGAGTGTTTATGAACATGTTTTATGCAAATCTGTATTAATGTCAACCCCTTTTGTTGTCCTCAGATGAACGTCTACCAACCAATGAAGTGATGTGTATTACTGTTTCAATCATGAAAGAAAGTTTCTGTCTCTGATTAAGAAAACGAATTAGTATCTTCTATTGTAGTGGGATGTAATCATAAAATACCCAAGATATATATACGTAGGTGTTTGATATTAATAATCCAGGACACTCATTGTGCTATATCACAAACATGTATAAGTAATTTTTGTGTATACGTGAATCTTTCCTCTCTCTCTCTCTCTGAAACGTGAAACAAGTCACGTGAGCCTCAGACCCAGGATCCAATCAAAGGAAGGACACCTCCCAATTGGGCGTGACCACGCCACCTTTTTATAAAGAGAGTGCCGACTCATTTTCTGTCTCTCTTAAGCTTCTGCTCTTAGGCTCTCAAGCTTCCGCTCTCGGTCTCGCAAGTTTCCGCCTTACTCTCTCTAACCTCCGACCTCTCTCTAGCTCCTAACTGCCCTTACGCTCTCAACTCTCTCTCGGCCGTTTTCGGAGACATCCTCAAGTTGCGCTCAACCTCTCCAAGCGCGACGCTCTTCATCTCCCTTACGCCGACGAAACCAAGACTCTAAAGGACCTCACTCAGCTCCAAGGGACGCCTTGCGCCAGCTAGCAGTGTGAAAAAAAACTACAAGTAACGTCGAGTAACTCTAAATAATCCTTTGTTCTTTTTATTGTGCTTATGTTTGATCGCCCAATCTAAGTTTAATCTCACGACTGATCAAAGCGGGTGAAACTTATTTGTGGCCAGAGTAAGAAACACCGCCGAGATAGAAGAAAGTCGTAAAATAAGTATAAGCCTATTCACTCGATTTTCAGTTCTGGATCTGCAGTTCTGGGAAATCCTGTCGTCTGCATCACCACACTCTGAGTACGCCTGAGGCGACTCGACCCGCGAGTGACTAACTCCACGCTGACGCAGCCTGAAACCTTCCGCGGAAGAACTGCGGGAACTAAGCGGGACTCCATCACCTACAGGACCTCAAAGAGCCTCTGTACCCGTCGAGTAGTGGAGAATCGACGAAAAGTAAGCTAAACCTACGCACTTCCAGAGCTGAAAATTGAACTAAGTCTCTTGATAAATTTATACATTAATTAAATCTCAGTTAGCAACACATTATTTTTAAATTTGAATCGGCTTCACCTGCGTTGATGCCGTGAGGTTTTGAGATTATGCTATGTTAAGTAAATATTCTTTTTAATAAATATTTCCATTATTTGAAATCACAGTGTGTGGAGTCTGTTCATTAAAAGTCTGAAGATCCTGAAGAACTCAAATAGCTAGGACATTATTCATTCTCTAACTACTTGTTAATGTTTTAATTATTTAAGTCAATCATAAAATTTTAATTATTATCATTAGTCATCAGTAATCATAAGAGTTTGAATAAGGTCAAATGCTACAAACACAATATATAAATATATATAATATATTTATTTATATATATCATGGTGTATACACAACATACACTACAAGGCCCAAGGGAAAGTGTTTAGCTGAGGGGAAGGGTGTAAGCACAAAGAAAAGTGTTTAGCTGAGGGGAGGGTGTAAGCACAAGGGAAAGTGTTTAGCTGAGGGGAGGGTGTAGGCACGAGGGAAACTGTTTAGCTGAGGGGAGGATGTAGGCACGAAGGAAAGCATTTAGCTGAGGGGAAGTGTGTAGGCCCAAGGGGATGGGTGAAGTGCTAGTGAGCTGAAGACTTGAGGGAAAGTGTTTAGCTGAGGGAAGGGTGTAGTCCCAAGGGAGAGGGTGTAGGCCCAAGGGAAAGCGTTTAGCTGAGGGGAAGGGTGTAGGCCCAAAGGAGAGGGTGTAGGCCCGAGGGAACGCGTTTAGCTGAGGGGAGGATCTAGGCCTAAAGGGAAAGTGTTTAGCTGAGGGGAAGGGTGTATGCCCAAAGGGAAAGTTTTTAGCTGAGGGGAAGGGTGTAGGCCCAAGGGAAAATGTTTAGCTGAGGGAAGGGTGTAGGCCCAAGGGAAAGTGTTTTGCTGAGGGGAAGGGTGAAGTTCCAAGGGAAAGTGTCCAAGGGGAGAGACCCAAGGGGAAGGGCGAAGTGCTAGTGAGCTGAAGACTTGAGGGAAAGTCTTTAGCTGAGGGGAGGGTGTAGGCTTAAGGGCAATGCGCAGGGTTAGTTACCTGAAGGACTAAGGAGAAGGGTGTAGGGCTAGTGAGCTGAAGGCCTAAAAATTAGTGTGTAGGCCTAATAGGAAGGACCAATGAGCTGAAGGCCTAAGGGGAAGGGTGTAGGCCCAAAAGGAAGGAAGGGCTATTGAGCTGAATGCCTAAGGGCAAAGGGCTAGTAAGCTGAAGGTCTAAGGGGAAGGGTGTAGACCCAAGGGAAAGTGTTTAGCTGAGGGGAGGATGTAGGCCTAGAGAGCTGAAGGCTTAAAGAGAAGGGTGTAGGGCTAGTGAACCAGTTCCTGGTTTCTTTATCCTATCTCTCATGCTTTGTGATGTCCTGCTGCTCTCCAGGTGTTGTGCATCTTGGTGCTATTCACCGATAGAAGACTGGGCACCCATTTAAGGTCTGTTTGCCCCAGACCACCGTCCCTGCGTGCTGTCCTAGTGGACCCAGGGGGGCTGGATACTTACCCCCTGACCAAATGACTTTTTGTTAACACCGCTAGGTTACCCAAGTCATTCAGACAAGGCCTGTGAAATGGTCTCATCTTGGGGCCTATCCGAGTCCTCTCCTCCCACTGAAAGGAGTAGAACAAGGACTTGTGTGCAGAGCTCCAAAAAACAGGACCAGACTCAAACGGATCGCTGCCTCCCTGTCTCCTGAAATTCCCTGCACACCTGCAGCAGATAGCTTCCTTACAGATTCCAGGGCATGTCCTTTGGAATACTTTGAGGAAGATACCAAGCTTCTACTACATTGGAACTCCAATGGGTTGTAAACTGATGGCAGACAACAGTTAAACATCTGAAATCAGAATGCTCAACAAGATTGTCATGTTTCTACCACCAGCCCTCCCCCTCCTGATCCTGGGCATGGCTTCATAGACCTCATATCTATCTCACTACTAATCTCAATGAGGGTGAGGAAAGGAAAGATGACTACATTATCCTGTGGCCCAATCATATGTGGATATGTAAATGACTTCCCAGCATTCCTGCATTTGGGAAATAGTTTGTCCACATCTGGTCTCAAAGAAAAAAAAACAACTTTGAGGGCCTGTAAAGTGCACTGATAGTGCAGTGGTAAAGAATTACTCCATCATGCTAAAGGTTGCTGGTTCAAACCCAGCACAATACAACTTGTTCATAAGCACACTGGTGTATATATACTTATAAATAGATAGCAGTGAGGACAAAGCTGCTGTGATGTTTATTTTGTAATGATTTTAGTTCATTATATTTAATTAGTTTGTTTTATTATCATTTTTTAAAATGATATGGTTTGTAGCCTTATAAGGTAAAGGTAAAGAAATGAGAGCTATGGTAATCAGAGGTAGAGAGCCACAGGTATAAAATGCGATTTGTTACGTGGGTCAGAGAGAGAGAGAATCTGTCCATTAAATTAAATGTTCTCTCATTTGATACAGACTCAGAGACTCAGCTTCCTTATTTCTGTCATAATTTTCCACCACAGCAGAGACCAAGTTTTATGGGACACTCATATGGTGCTCTTCCACTTGGGATCCCTTGGCTTCAGAGTGAATCTGACCAAAGCCACTTTGCTCCCTCTCACATCACGTTCCTGGGTTTGGAGCTGAATTCCATTTCCAAGCACGGGCACCTGTCACAGGAGCATGTCCAATCTCATCAACTGCTTTTCACAATTTAGAGAAGGGGCAATACTTCAATTTCACACATGTCTGAGACTACAGGGACTCATGGCTGCAGCCATTTAAGTGCCCCTTAGGGTTAGGGGTAATGAGAATGAGGGGCTTTATGAAATGGACTTATTCCCTCCAATTAAATTCCCTACAAGAGCCCCGTCACCATGTAACAGTGACTCAGTGTGAAAACAACTTTGAGGGCTTGTAAAGCAGCTCTGATAGTGCAGTGGTAAAGAACAACTCCATCATGCTAAAGGTTGCTGGTTCAAACCCAGCACAATACAACTTGTACATAAGCAAACTGATATATATATATACTTATAAATAGATAGCAATGAGGACAGAGCTGCTGTGATGTTTATTTTGTAATGATTTTAGTTCATTTTATTTAATTAGTTTGTTTTATTACCATTTTTTAAAAGGAACATCAAAAATACCAGTGTGTTCATGAGCAAGTTGCATTGAGCTTGGTTTGAACCAGCAACCTTTAGTACAATGGAGTAGTGTGTTACCACTGTTAGTGTTAGTTTTGGACTTGAAAACACAAGTTGTACCCATTCAAATGACCCTTTGATATGAAACATTTGAACAACCCTCCTCTATCATCTTTACAATCTGGTTGAGGGTGAATACTCTGTTGTGATTGAGGCCAGCTGTGGATATGCAAATTATTTCCCAGCATCCTTGTATCTCAGTTCATACATGTCTGCCAGATTCAATGTACAGATCTATGAATGTTTTGGGGATTGCATTCTGTGATCTGTTTCAGTTTTAGGGCAAGGGTTGGTATGCTGTAAAAAAATGAGGTCTTGTGCACTGATGGAGATGGTATTATGAGCACTGTGGTCAAATTAGACACTGTTTAGCAAATTACTTCCCAGCATCTCTGTGCTTTAGATTAACCCTATGAACCCTATGCATATAGCTATGAAAGATAAAAATACACAATGAAGACTTATTTAAGCTTTTTAGTTAAATTTTTTTTATTCTAATGCATTATTATTTGATGTGAAACCAAAAAAACCTTGAAAACCTATAAATCAATAATAGGAATATGTTTTGCTGAAGACTCATAGTTTTCTGCCCAGAGACAGCGTGAGATGACGCCATTTGAGTCAAAACGAAACTGAAAGTAAACGCCGTCTGCTTGTTCCTTTGCAGCGTCTTCTATTTTGATTATAGCGAGTATAATTACATCATTTCATGACGAATATGACACACAAATTTTGAAGGAGCACCTTGGTTTTTAGGTGTTTTTTCACACTGGATTACTCCCAGAGGCTTCACAGCACCGCAATGAGAGCGCTATTTTTAGAAACGGTAGGATCTGCGCTTTCTTGAATTTCCCCTGGGGATCAATAAAGTATCTATCTATCTATCTATCTATCTATCTTCTAACGGTATACGGAGCTCACCGACGCATTCAGACATTCAAGACTTACAAAGCTGGTTATATAAGGTGTGTTCTACCCCGCAAAATGCGGGAGAGGTGTGAGCAAAACCAGAGCCTAGAAGTCAAGACCAAATAGCTCAGTGTCAGATTTGGACTTGAAAACACAAGTTGCACTCATTCAAATGACCCTCACATTTTACATCAGAGATTTTGGGCTGGAGATCATATGTAGAGGACCATTTTCATACCTATCCCAAAGCAGCATAATCATGTTGATGGTGAATACTCTGTTGTGTGAAGTCAGACGTGGATATGTAAATTACTTCCCAGCCTTCCTGTGTTTTAGTTCAAACACCTTTCACCATATTCCTTGTACTGATCTGTGTTGGATTTTAAAATGCAGCTTGTACTCATTCAAATAACCCTCACATATTAAGCCTTTAATCAGCACTTAAATGTAAGTCTCATGCAATATGTCACCTCTCAGATGGCTTGGGCTGAAGATCCAATGCAGTAGGTAGATTCACATGTTGCTTCAA
This sequence comes from Hoplias malabaricus, assembly GCF_029633855.1. Classification (NCBI taxonomy): domain Eukaryota; kingdom Metazoa; phylum Chordata; class Actinopteri; order Characiformes; family Erythrinidae; genus Hoplias; species Hoplias malabaricus. The sequence goes on along the minus strand of NC_089806.1, from coordinate 47,487,978 downwards.
ATTGGAAAGTGTAAACCACTTTGACCAGTACATATTTTATTTAACATTGCTAGCATTGTAGGAACATCTTGCAGACATAGAGGGAAGATAAAAATGTAGGGGCAACAGATGGTAATAAATGATTACATATGAGACATAGGGACTTTTTGGGACATGTAGAAAGACCTACCAGACATAGTGGGAAGATAAGAGACGTAGAGGGACATTTGAATTCTTCATGAAATGTAGAAAGACCTACCAGACATAGATCCTACAGAGTAGTGTGTACAAGAAGTAGTGAAAACAATTCAGAAATTTTATTATGGGATAAGTTGGTGGGGTAGTGCAGAGCTATTGTTTTGCTTATTGTGCTATTGTTTTTATTTTGCATTGTTATGTTTTTATTTTATTAGTTCATTTTATTATCAATTTCATTAAGGGAAAATCAAAAATACTTATGTGCTTATATGTAAGTTCAATTGAGCTGGGTTTGATCCAACAGCCTTTTGCTTACCACTGCACTAGTGGGGGCTGCTGAAAAAGGGTGGAATTAGAAACCACAAGAAGTGGTGGAAAGAAAAAGCAGGAAAACAAATCAAGGAGGCACTGAAAGTCAGTATGCTCAAACAAAGGTCCTTGGATAAGAGAAAAAAACACAAAACTGCCCTTGACATAGATATAGGGAATCTTTAAGACATTGAGGAAGACTTAGCAGACATGGTGGAAATATTGGAGGTGTAGAGGGATAATAGGAGACACAGAGTCGTTAGTAAAAGTAGGATGACCTAGGAGACATGGTGGGAAGCTTGGCGATGTAGATGCAACATAGAAAAGTAGAGTGGATATATGAGAAATAGGGAGACTTTAGGACATGTAGGCAGACCTAGTGGAAGGATTTTAAAGGTAGAGTGATAATAGGACATGTATGTATTCTTTAGGACATGTAGGAAGAACTAAGAGACATTGTGCATAGATGGGAGAGGTAGAGGCAACATAAAAAGAGTAGTCAGGACATGTCAGACATAGGAAGTCTTTAGGACATCTAGGAAAACCTTACAGATATAGTGGGAAGTCAGGAGATGTAGAAGAAATACAGAAGACACAGGGAGTCTTCAGAACATGTAGGAAAACCTAGCAGATACATTGGGAAGATAGAAGATGCAATTGTATATTTCAGCCAAGCCCCATGACAAACAAAGCTTAAAGAAAATAGAGGACTGTGTAAAAGACGTGAAAGGCTGGATGCAGTGTAACTTCCTCCTTCTAAACAGCAACAAAACAGAGGTCCTGCTTCTGGGTCCAAAGTTGGCAAGAAATAAATGATCAGATTAATTTTAAATCTTGCTGACTTTCCAGTTAAACCTGGTTCAGCAGCAAAACAATTATTGCCGTCATAATTGACCCGGATTTATCATTTGATCAACACATAGGCAGTAATCACTAGGACAGCTTTTTTATCAACAAATCAAATCAAAATTTATTTGTATAGCACCTTTTACAACTGACGTTGTCACAAAGCAGCTTCACAGTTTCAGAACAGAACATTTAAATCAAAGCCCAATGCGAGCAAGCCGAAGGCGACAGTGGCAAGGAAAAACTCCCTCGAGGCTGGAGGAAGAAACCTTGGGAGGAACCAAGACTCACAAAGGGGACCCATCCTCCTCTGATCAAACTATAAATTGAATTTTAAATGATCACCAATGAAGTGTCATTATGCAACATAATAATAATAAGGTGAGCAGCTGGTCTGGTCTGCTCTGGGCCACAGGAGAATCCAGCCAACAATCTTCCATCAGTGGCCACCATTTTCTCAGAAAACAGTAAAGGGAAGCAGTTAGTTTAGTTGAGTGCAGCAGAGAATAAGAGCATGTGAATATTTTCATTAGTGTAGTGACGGATCTGACTGTAACAGACTGGGAGGAGGGAAACCAGAAGGAGCTCAGGCAAAAATATCCTTCCGCTCCAAACAAGAGAAATTGTGAGCACATCATCCGGGATTACCCTGATTCCCCATGTCCAGGAGTTCCTGAAACCACAACCTTAAACTAGACAGAGGTTAGTTGCCAAAGGCTAAACTGAACAAGTGTGTTTTGAGCCTAGACTTAACACTAGAACTACCAGGATTTTCATATGACCCTTTTTTCTACCAGAGGCTGCCAAATGGCAGTGCTTGGGTAATTTGCATCCCATTAGGCCATCTTTTGTTATGTTCATTAAGCCACTACTAGGTGCTAAATGGGGGGGATGGATGATAGTGTGACCTATGTTGACTGATAAAGCTTTGACAGTCACAGCAGGCACAAACTTTCAGGAGTTTAGTTCAGGGCAAATATGGACAATATCTCAACAAAAAAAAAATAGTTTGGTACATTGGCAGTTTCCTAAGCTGCTGATAATAATAACAATTATTATTCTAATCTTTTAAAAATATGATGAAATAATACTTGTTTATTTAGAATACACACAATAAAGAATTATTTAAGCTTTTTAGTTTATATTTGTTGATCTAATGCAATGTTATTTGATGTGAAACAAAAACCTTGAAAAATATAAATAAAAAAATCAGTTAAGTAAAAATTGCTCAAAAATAGTATTTTATCTTAATTTGAGTCATATTTACTTGTCAAGAGAAAAAAATTGCCAATGGGGTGAGATATTTTGACTTAAAACAAGACAAAATGTCCTGATAAGATTCTTTGACTTTGGGTTTTAAAAAAGTTTAAGTAAAAATCTCCTTTTTACAAGTAGCTGAGGGTTTTGTTTTTTTTTTTATAAATTTATGTAAAAATATCTTTACCTGTTGGCAGTTTTTCAAAAGACAAAATTACTTAAAATAATGGTTAAAAACTGAACTTTAGCTATTTTGACCAATCATCAGTGACAAAACAATCCAAAATTAATACGGAGGCAGACTTGAGATGTTTTGGAATTATAGTTCAAATGTCTTTGTGTCAGTTTTAGAATAAAGAGAAAGATGACTGCAGACACAGGAACACTTGTTAAGTGCATGAACTTTATATAATAAACTGCACCAAAGTAAATAGCCTATCTGGCTACATGCTGAGTGAAATAAAATAGAATAAGCATTTCTCACTATAGTACAATATTACAAATATACACAATGTAGGTAACTGAGATGGGTTCTATATTTATTTTAAAAATGTTGTTGCAGCCATTAGATTGAAATATGCCAGTACCAGGTGACAGTGAACAGGGATGGGTGTGGTGGGTGATAGCGTGAACGATGATGATAACGATTATCCACCTCCATGTGGATAAAAAGCCACGTCACCACACATATTTCACTTACTCTGTTGACCGAGAAGCAAATATGGCAAAGGTTTACAGTACAGAGCAGGCTTTGGACATGATCCTCAACCATGTCAACCCCTGTGACTCCGATGGAGAAGAAATTACTACTGATCAGAGCGGTGACTCTGAAATCTCTTCTAGTAAGATTTCCTAAATTTTCTATTTTTGTTTGCCGGTTCTGGCTGTTGTGATTTTGGAAGAGACACACTGCAAAAAGTACAATCTTGATAAGTTAAAATTGCTCAAGAATATTATTCTATTTTAATTTGAGTAATTTTGACTTGTATTTTGACTTAAAACAAGACAAAATATCCTGATACGATTCTTTTACTTTTTTAAAAAGAAGTTTAATTAAAAATTTAAAGGAGGCATACTTGAGATGTTTTGGAATTATAATTCAAATACCATGTTTGTGTCAATTTCACATTATTTCAACCTTTCACTAATCAAATCTCAAACATATGGTCCTGTAGATGAGGAGACTTCACCACCTCCAGGAAAGAGAGGTCGCATGGAGACACACGAGTGGCTGACAGAGACGGCAAAAGATGGCACAGTGTGGCATGAAGAACAGATCGGAAGACCTCTGCATCACAGCCCAATCAAATGCAATCCCATGGATGGAGAGCCAACTGCTTTTGCCAGAAGAAAAGTGTCTATTGTCTATTTGGTTTTCATACCAGTCTGACAACAAGCAATGTAGCACACTACTGCACAATGACTGTATGTAAATAGGCTTATTAGCATAGTTTATATTTATGTATAGTTTACATTTCTATTTATGAATACTTTTGTTATTATATTGTTGCATGCTTATTTGATCTTTTATTACTTCCTTTATACTTCCCATCTGGGAGGGATAAGGAATTTCTGAACTTAGCGAGGTTCCGAAGATGTAGGAAAGCTGTTTTTGTAATTTTACCTATATGCTGATCAAATGATAGATCTGAATCAATTATAACACCCAGATTTTTTAGCTGATGAGCTAGGGAGAACAGGGAAATCAAAATGATGTATTAAGTCTGATACCTTATTTATAGCAGGTTTTGGACCTAGAAGGAGAACCTCAGTTTTGGCGCTGTTTAGCAGAAGGAAACTGTATGACATTCAATGCTTCACTTCTTTAACACAGTCCTCCATTTTCTTTAGTGTTGGTTTGTCATCTGGTTACATCTTCACAACATTGCCACGATTAGAAATGCCTTATCCCTGCAGGAGCAGACACATTAGTACATGCGGCAGATCCGGGGGGTCCATGGACACGGGAATTATAGTAAACTGAGATGCTGGTGTCATCCGCCGCTTCACGCAAGAACACTGAAGTTCTCTCAGACTCCTAACTGTTACCAGTAGATTGACCAGAGGAGGGTAGGTCCCCAGTGTGAGCCTTGGTTCCTCCCAAGGTTTCTTTCTCAGCTCTGAAGGAGTTTCTCTGGGCCACTGTCACCCTGGCCTCACTCTCCTGGGGATTTTTACATTCTATACATTTTTACATTTCATGTCAAAACTTTGTCTTTACCAGATTTCAGTGAAGAAGCTTTGTGAAAACATCAGCTATACAAATAAATTTAATTTGATTTAATTTGACAACAGGCCCTCTGCTGTACCCTGGGGTACCCAAGCAGTACCCTCCTGGACCCAGGGGTACATCACCTACACTTTACTGTACCCTGGTGCACCATTGCGGTACCCTACTGTTCCCTGGGGTACCCTAGCAGTGGGACCTGCCAGTATCCATTTCCGAGGTCAAGTGCAGAGAACAAGGATGACCCATCCACCAAATCAAGAGATTCATTCACCCTTGGCAAAGGGTAATAGTCTTTCCTTGTCACTTGATTCAAGCATTTGTAGTCTACACAGAACCTCCACTATCCCTCTTTTTTAGGAACCATGACCACAGGAGCTGCTGATGCACTGCCAGATGGCTCAGTGGTACTGCACGTTCCATGTCCCACAGTGCTTTTTCAGCAGCCTCTTGGCAGGACACAGGCAGAAGAAAGGGTGCCATCTTTATCAGGGGTTACATCTACTGCATCTCATGCTTTATAAAGTGAGTAAGAGGTCAACCTGAGTCATGGGCTCAGGAGGATTCCAGTCCAGATTCCCAGGTTACCAGCCCATTGGACTCAAATGTGAGGTTTCCTCCCCCTAAAAGCAAGAAGAAAAAAATCTCTCAGCTGGTGTGCTCAGCTCCGCAGTTCTTAGAGGTCCCAATCTTGTGACTGGAGCTATATCAATAGTTCCTGTTCTACCCAGAACAAATGCTGCCCGATCCACCCCCATAAAAACTACACACCCTACTTTCCAATCCCCACATCACCCACAACACAATCCCCACATGTTTAACAAAGGCTACAGTCCAAATACACTCAAATGTGGGATATCAGCAGCAACTCGCATTGATGCTACTGTCTTTGCCACTAGATGGCGCCCTTGCACCAGTTATGACTGTTCCTCCCTCAGCCACGCAACACACTTCACTTTGTGTGTGTGTGTGTGTGTGTGTGTGTTTCAAATAACAGCATATCGACACCTTCCAATCAATTCCTCCTGCCTCCTGCACAGAGTGCATTGTGAAAGGTGAAAGATATGCAAAAGAGAGTTAAACAAATGGTAAAATGGCTCGGAGTCATACTGAGAACAGGACGAAGTAGAATGTGGTTGATGTGCAAAGAAAGCAAATGGAATGTGAACAATGGTAACTTGGTTCGTAGCCATATAAGGTAAAGAAATGAGAGCTATGGTAATCAGAGGTAGAGAGCCACAAATGTTATAAAATGTTCTCTCATTTGAGATTCAGCTTCCGTATTTCTGTCATAATTTTCCACCACAGCAGAGACCAAGTTTTAAGGGACACTCATATGGTGCTCTTCCACTTGGGATCCCTTGGCTTCAGAGTGAATCTAACCAAAGCCACTTTGCTCCCTCTCACATCACGTTCCTGGGTTTGGAGCTGAATTCCATTTCCATGCACGGGCACCTGTCACAGGAGCATGTCCAGTCTCATCAACTGCCTTTCACAATTCAGAGAAGGGGCAATACTTCAATTTCACACGTCTGAGACTACAGGGACTCATGGCTGCAGCCATTCAAGTGCCCCTTTAGGGTTAGGGGTAATGAGAATGAGTGGCTTTATGAAATGGACTTATTCTCTCCAATTAAACTCCCTACAAGATCCTCGTCGCCATGTAACAGTGACTCACACGCAAAGCAGCGCTGCTTCACTGGAAAAACAAAAGATTTTTAAGGAAAGGAAGGAGGAAAGTGGTAATGACAGATGCGTCTCTAACTGGGTGCCACTCAGGAAGGATGCACTGTGAATGGAAAATGGCCAAACAGGCTATGTTCAGCTCACATAAATTATCTAGAGCTCTTATTAGTGCGGATAGCTCTCAGACACTTTCTTTCGTGCCTCTGCAGGCAACATGCGCTTGTGCACTGTGACAACACCACAGCTGTAGCACACATCAATCACCAACGGGGGACGCACTCCCCTCGCCTCCACTGCCTCCACTGCCAGGACACTTGCACCCTTATTCACCTCGCGCATAAACACTGTCCTATGTTCTTCTCACCCACAGCCAAATGTCTTGCTCTATGCTTTTCCCCCACTTTGTCTGATCTCCCCCATCCTGGCCCCAGTGAGGGAGCAGGGCCTGAGGCTCATTCTAATAGCCCCCAGATGGCCCAACGTTCCATGGCTAGCAGAGATAATACCTCTCCTTTATGCCCAGCCATGGGACCTTCCATTACACAAAGATCTGCTATCTCAGGCGAGACAGAAGGTCTCATAACAATGGCTTCCAAGCTCCCTTAGTCCTCCCATAGTCCTCTATACAGATGTTCACTGATCAGATGTCCTCTATACAGATGTTCACTGATCAAATGTCCTCTATACAGATGTTCACTGATCAGATGTCCTCTATACAGATGTTCACTGATCAAATGTCCTCTATACAGATGTTCACTGATCAGATGTCCTCTATACAGATGTTCTCAGTGTATTATCTATATATATAAAACTGAAACTGAACTGAAATCTGCCACATTTATATAAAACGGCCACGCGCCAGATCTGATTGGCTGCAGTTAGTGACGCAGTGAGCGTTGAACGCGCATGCGCGGCAGAGCGGCTGGGAGCTGCGGAGGTAAGTGTTAGAGAGAAGAGACCGGGCTCGGATTTTAGCTGTGGTTCTGATTCTTCAGTGACTGTGAGTAAAGGGCGCTGATGGAGACGGAGAAAGACTCTGAGGCGGAACTTATTCGCGGCTGAAATGCTTCGTTCCCGCCGAGAAAGTCACGGATTTACGGCAAGGATTTAATCTCAGTTTCCCGTGCAGGAACTCTCCCTTCCACCTTAAATACACGCCGACACGTTTAAGGCGGACTTGAAATATCCTATTGTTGTTTATAAGAGGTGTTTATTCGTTTAACGAATAGAGAATGATTTGTAAGAACTGGACGCTTTATTTAATCCCGGTTTCAGGATTGAAGCAGCGACAGGGTCTTAACTGCAGGAGAGGATCTGACCACAGCACTGTCCAGAGGAAGCGGCTCAGTGAGTATTTCACACCTTAATCTTCGGGATTAAAGACTAAACCTCCGTTTAAAGTCAAACTCTAACTCAAACCCTGAGCCTTTGTCCAGTTTTGACCCTGAGCTGAAAGCCTGACCCCTCCTGCGTCCAGCGGCTCTCCGACTGATGCCTGGCCAGAGGTTCCCTGAGGGGAACAGAGTTCTGGGGGAATTTGAAAGTGTTCTAGATATTAGAACGTTATATTCTTTCAGTTATAGAGCTGTTTTCTATGGTTGCTAGGCTCCACTGTACACACACACACACACATACACACACTACACACATTGTACAAACACACTACACACACACACACACTACACATATTGTACAAACACACACACAATGTACACAAACACACACACACTGTACACACACTACACATATTGTACAAACACACACACAATGTACACAAACACACACACTGTACACACACTACACATTATACACACACACACTGTACAAACACACACACACTGTACAAACACACTATACACACTGTACAAACACACACACACACTACACATATTGTACAAACACACACACAATGTACACAAACACACACACACTGTACACACACTACACATATTGTACAAACACACACACAATGTACACAAACACACACACACTGTACACACACTACACATATTGTACAAACACACACACAATGTACACAAACACACACACTGTACACACACTACACATTATACACACACACACTGTACAAACACACTATACACACTGTACAAACACACACACACACTACACATATTGTACAAACACACACACAATGTACACAAACACACACACACTGTACACACACTACACATATTGTACAAACACACACAATGTACACAAACACACACACTGTACACACACTACACATTATACACACACACACACTACACATATTGTACAAACACACACACAATGTACACAAACACACACACACTGTACACACACTACACATATTGTACAAACACACACACAATGTACACAAACACACACACTGTACACACACTACACATTATACACACACACACACTACACATATTGTACAAACACACACACAATGTACACAAACACACACACACACACACACTACACATATTGTACAAACACACACACAATGTACACAAACACACACTGTACACACACTACACATTATACACACACACACACTACACATATTGTACAAACACACACACAATGTACACAAACACACACACTGTACACACACTACACATTATACACACACACACTGTACAAACACACACACACTGTACAAACACACTATACACACTGTACAAACACACACACACACTACACATATTGTACAAACACACACACAATGTACACAAACACACACACACTGTACACACACTACACATATTGTACAAACACACACACAATGTACACAAACACACACACACTGTACACACACTACACATATTGTACAAACACACACACAATGTACACAAACACACACACTGTACACACACTACACATTATACACACACACACTGTACAAACACACTATACACACTGTACAAACACACACACACTACACATATTGTACAAACACACACACAATGTACACAAACACACACACACTGTACACACACTACACATATTGTACAAACACACACAATGTACACAAACACACACACTGTACACACACTACACATTATACACACACACACACTACACATATTGTACAAACACACACACAATGTACACAAACACACACACACTACACATATTGTACAAACACACACACAATGTACACAAACACACACACTGTACACACACTACACATTATACACACACACACACACACTGTACAAACACACACACACTGTACAAACACACTATACACACTGTACAAACACACACACACACTACACATTATACAAACACACACACACTACACATATTGTACAAACACACACAGAATGTACACAAACACACACACACTGTACACACACTACACATTGTACAAACACACACACACACACACTGTACAAACACACTACACACACACACTACACACTGTACAAACACACACACACACACTACACATTATACAAACACACACACACACACTACACATATTGTACAAACACACACAGAATGTACACAAACACACACACACTGTACACACACTACACATTGTACAAACACACACACACACACTGTACAAACACACTACACACTGTACAAACACACTATACACACTTTACAAACACACACACACACACACTGTACAAACACACTATACACACTGTACAAACACACACACACACACTACACATTATACAAACACACACACACACACTACACATATTGTACAAACACACACAGAATGTACACAAACACACACACACTGTACAAACACACTACACACACACACTACACACTGTACAAACACACTATACACACTGTACAAACACACACACACACACTGTACACACACTATCCATCCATTATCTGTACCGCTTATCCAATTTAGGGTCGCGGGGGGTCCAGAGCCTACCTGGAATCATCGGGCGCAAGGCGGGAATACACCCTGTAGGGGACGCCAGTCCTTCACAGGGCAACACAGACACACACACATTCACACCTACGGACATTTTCAAGTCGCCAATCCACCTGCAACGTGTGTTTTTGGACTGTGGGAGGAAATCGGAGCACCCGGAGGAAACCCACGCGGACACGGGGAGAACACACCAACTCCTCACAGACAGTCACTCGGAGCGGGAATCGAACCCACAACCTCCAGGCCCCTGGAGCTGTGTGACTGCGACACTACCTGCTGCGTACACACACTACATATTGTACAAACACACACACACACACACCACACATTATACAAACACACACACACACTGTACAAACACACTACACACACTGTACAAACACACACTACACATACACACTACACATTGTACAAACACACATAGTGTACAAACACACTCAACTCAACTCAAATTTATTTATAGAGCACTTTGAAAAACACCAACAGCGGAAACGAAGTGCTGTACAAAAGATGTTTATAAAACAAAATAAAATAAAATAACCAATAAGGAAAAATAAATAAAATAAAAACAAAACTAATAAAACAAAACAAAGGTCTCATGCTGGGTTGAAAGCCAAGGAATAAAAACACATTGTATACACACACACTGTACAAACATACTACACACACTGTATACACTGTACACACAGACACACTGTATACACACACACACAAACTACACACACTCTACAAACACACTACACACTGTACACACACACACACTCTACAAACACACTACACATGTATACACACACACACTGTACAAACATACTACACACACTGTATACACTGTACACACAGACACACTGTATACACACACACACAAACTACACACACTCTACAAACACACTACACACTGTACACACACACACACTCTACAAACACACTACACATGTATACACACACACACTGTACAAACATACTACACACACTGTATACACTGTACACACAGACACACTGTATACACACACACACAAACTACACACACTCTACAAACACACTACACACTGTACACACACACACACTCTACAAACACACTACACATGTATACACACACACACTGTACAAACATACTACACACACTGTACACACAGACACACTGTATACACACACTACACACATTGTACAAACACACTACACATACTGTGTATATATATATATATATATACACACACACACACACTGTACAAACACACTTCACACACACTGTACAAACACACTTATTACACACTGTACAAACACACACACACACACTGTACAAACACACTATACACACACACACACACACACACAATGTACACACACTACACTTTGTACAAACACACACTGTACAAACACACTACACATTGTACAAACACACACACACTACATATATTGTACAAACACACACACACACACTGTACAAACACAAACACACTCACTGTACAAACACACTTCACACACACTGTACAAACACTGATGTTCAGGATGAGGAAGGGGCTGTATGTTTGTTGTTTGATGAAGAACTGAAACCCTTTCCGTGTGGTGCTCAGGGGGGACGTGGTGCTCAGGGGGAAAGCGGTGCTCAGGCTGCTAAGCTACAAGAAATGTTTTTCCTCTCGTCTTAAAACTGATGCTGAACAGCTTCTGCTTAAAGATTGTCCGTTTCTGTTCAGTCATAAATATGACTTCCATATTCACTGCCTTCATCACTGTACCACCTCCCTGTGCCCTTTAAAACTAACCCTAACACTGTACCACCTCCCTGTGCCCTTTAAAACTAACCCTTCATCACTGCACCACCTCCCTGTGCCCTTTAAAACTAATCCTTCATCACTGCACCACCTCCCTGTGCCCTTTAAAACTAACCCTAACACTGTACCACCTCCCTGTGCCCTTTAAAACTAACCCTAACACTGTACCACCTCCCTGTGCCCTTTAAAACTAACCCTTCATCACTGCACCACCTCCCTGTGCCCTTTAAAACTAACCCTAACACTGCACCACCTCCCTGTGCCCTTTAAAACTAACCCTTCATCACTGTACCACCTCCCTGTGCCCTTTAAAACTAACCCTAACACTGTACCACCTCCCTGTGCCCTTTAAAACTAACCCTTCATCACTGCACCACCTCCCTGTGCCCTTTAAAACTAACCCTAACACTGTACCACCTCCCTGTGCCCTTTAAAATTAACCCTTCATCACTGCAGAGCACACTCCTGACCGGGTTCTGTGTTCTAACCAGGTTTGTTTTCCTGTTTTCAGGTTCTGAGATGAGTTCCTGTGCAGTGGCGACTCGGCAGAAAGTTCAGCACCGAACATGTTTCTCCAGGGGCACGAAATGTTACTGTCTCTAGTTCAGCGACCATCGCTCCGTCCACCTTCCCCTTCTCTGCACTGTCCACTTCACTGCCCTGTCCATTGTCCAAACCACCATCTACTTCACTGCCCTGACAATCATTCACTGCCCCCCACACCGTCCACTTCAGTGTCCAGTCCACTGTGTTGTGGAGAGCATCCAGAACCGAAGCCATGGAGAACTCGTCATCGTGGGGAAACAGCCCTGTAGGGTTCCGCACTCTGTGGGTGACTGTGGCTCCTGTGGTACAAGATGGAGTTCAGGGTCTTGGGCTCCCCCTGCAGGTGTTTTTCTGCGTGGCGATGGTGTGCGTCCTCCTCCTGGCATTCCTGGGGAACGTGGTGGTGTGTGTGATGGTTTATCGCCGTGCTGCGATGCGTTCTGCCATCAACATCCTGCTGGCAAGCCTGGCGTTCTCTGACATGATGTTGGCGCTGCTCAATATGCCGTTTGCTCTGGTCACGGTCCTCTCCATGCACTGGGTGTTTGGAACAGCGTTCTGCCGCATGTCTGCCATGTTCCTTTGGCTGTTCCTGCTGCAGGGTGCGGCCGTGCTGCTAATCATCAGCGTGGACCGGTTCCTGATCATTGTGCAGAAGCAGGACCGCCTGAGTCCGGGTCGAGCCAAGGCCCTGGTGGCAGTTTCATGGACTCTTTCACTGTTCCTGGCGTTCCCGCTGAGTCTGGGTTTCCCGTCTGTACCGGCACCGCCGCGCGCCCCTCAGTGTGTATTCGGCTTCGCGCTGGAGCGTGGGGAACAGGCCTATGTGGTGCTGATGGTCTTGGTGTTCTTCTTTGTGCCGTTTTCTGTGATGCTGTATGCGTTTGTAGGAATCCTGTGCACACTCCGAAGAAACGCTTTACGGATCCACTCCGCCTTTGGCTCAGACTCTGGAAAAGTTCGCTTGGCGGCTCTGCGACGACCCTTCCACTTCAACATAGACATGAGCTTCAAAACGCGTGCCTTCAGCACCATTTTGGTCCTGTTCTGCATCTCTGCAGTATGTTGGGCTCCATTTGTGGTCTTCAGCCTGATGTCCTCCTTCAGCGGAGAGTTCTACTCCAGCGCCGACTTCTTCCAGATCAGCACCTGGCTGCTGTGGCTGTGCTACCTCAAATCTGCCCTCAACCCCCTCGTCTACTACTGGAGGATCAGGAAGTTCAGGGACGCCTGCCTAAGCCTGCTGCCCAAACGCTGTGGACTACTGGCGGATGTATCAGGTCCAGTTCGCAGGAGGATCCGCCCCAGCACGGTGTACGCCTGTGGAGACCACCGGTCCACGGTTTAGATCCTCACTTTAACCTTCTCTGCTTCCCCCTGGCTCCAGACGCACTGGTAAAAGTGTCTGTTTACTTCCATAGTTTTACACTGGAACTGCAAAGTTATTTTCCCAACTCTCAGCATCACACAAACTGAGGTGTCATTAACATTACACACGTTGGTAGGTGGATTGGAGGCTCAAAAGTGTCCGTATGTGTGTGTGTGTTGCCCTGTGAAGGACTGGCGCCCCCTCCAGGGTGTGTTCCTGCCTTGCGCCCAGTGATTCTGGGAAGACTCCGGATCCACCGCCGCCCTGAACTGGATAAGGGTCACAGACAATGAATGAATAAATAGGTTTGTGATTGTGATTAAGTGGTGTCTGTGACTTCTGGTGTTATTTTCATTGCATGGTCCCTACTCGCCTTAACACACTTCAGTCCTCCCCCGGCTCGCTCGGAACCAGATGAACCCAATGGAGAAGCAGAAACGAGTCGAGCCGAGTGAGGGTCACTGTGGTGGAAAAGTGCTGTTTGTTACAGAACAGTTTAAGATGTGATTTAGCTCGGTTAGCGATATGCTAATTAATACTTACTTTAGTGGCATAAAGCCTGTGCTGTTCAGAGGTCACAATATTTGTGGGAAGTGTGGCTTTAAAATGAAGACAAGGTTTATGTCCGATTCAAAGTTCGCTGTTTCCGTGTTTGGTTACAGTCTCTGCTCTTGGTGGATATTATTATTGTTAATAATGTGCTGATAGTGGAACCAACTGCTGCTTTACTGTCGAAAAGTGCAATTTCTGTTCATTTTAAACTCAATTCAATATTTGTTAATGTTTTTGTGAATTTCTTTATAAAATCTGAGCTTTTTTGTAGAAAACTTTCCAGTTTAATTTTTTTCAATTCAACTTTACTCAAATTTAGAATTTCCCTTAGACCTTTAAAACCCACTGCCCTCTCAATATACACACGATAAACCAGCTCTTACTCTCCCTCCTCCCTCACACACACACACACACAGACATCACAGAGGACTGTTTATTGTGGAACGTACAGACATCACACTCAAACATATGACTCCATTTTCCATAATCCCCTGGGTGAGGATCTGCGCAGTGAAATATTAATGATCGTGCATCTGTGGGCGGTCCGGTCCGTTCCAGTCCGGCCGTCTCACTCCTCCGTGACTGGCGCTTTCCTCGGGTTCAGGACCAGGTCCTTGACGTTTGTGCTGAGGTTGTTCAGCTCTTTTTGGACTGACTCCAGATCAGCAGAAGTGACTCTGCCACCGGACTCCGCCTCTGGTGCAGGCTCCACCCCCTGAGTGTGACTCTGAACCAAACTCTTCACCACCAGCCCCTGATATGTCACCAACAACTGGTAGTGCTCCTGGTCCAAGAAAAAACACACACAATAGCAATATACTCTGGAAAACACCGGCTTCATATCTCTGTAAGAAAGTGTGTGTGTGTGTACCGGGGGCAGTTTGCTCTGTAAGGTGCTGATGATGTTGGGAACACAGCGGCCCGGGGCGTGCAGAGCGCAGTGTGTGACGTTCTGGAAGAGCAGGACACTGGTCAGGTGCAGAACCAAAGCCGGATCCTCGACAGAACTCAGCTGCTGCATTAAAGACTGCTTATGGAGCTGGAGAAACTGTCTAAACAAACAAACAAACAAACAACTCGCTTTAACTCGCACTCACCTTCCAGCGTCTGGTTGGCGTCTAAACTACACCCCTGGGTCTTTAAGACACACACCTCTGGTCTATAAACTACACCCCCGGGTCTTTAAGACACACACCTCTGGTCTATAAACTACACCCCCAGGTCTATAAACCACACCTCTGGTCTATAAACTACACCCCCGGGTCTTTAAGACACGCACCTCTGGTCTATAAACTACACCCCCAGGTCTATAAACCACACCTCTGGTCTATAAACTACACCCCCGGGTCTTTAAGACACACACCTCTGGTCTATAAACTACACCCCCGGTTCTTTAAGACACGCACCTCTGGTCTATAAACTACACCCCCAGGTCTATAAACCACACCTCTGGTCTATAAACTACACCTCTAGTCTATAAACTACACCCCCGGTTCTTTAAGACACGCACCTCTGGTCTATAAACCACACCTCTGGTCTAAAAACTACACCCCCGGGTCTTTAAGACACGCACCTCTGGTCTATAAACTACACCCCCAGGTCTATAAACCAGACCTCTGGTCTATAAACTACACCCCACGGGTCTATAAACCACACCTCTAGTCTAAACTACACCCCCGGGTCTTTAAGACACACACCTCTGGTCTATAAACTACACCCCCGGGTCTTTAAGACACACCTCTGGTCTATAAACTACACCCCCGGGTCTTTGACTCCCCCTCATGTCTACCCTGGCGTCTGTAAGACACCCCACTCCTAGGTCAATAAGCCACACCCCCCCCAGTGAACTGATTGGAAAGGTGATTATTGAAGAGCCAGGAGTTTGAATGCTCCTCCCACAAACACGTGACGAAGACAGAGTGACTTTAATGTTCCTGTGGCCCACATTCATGCAGCTTCACTCCAAAAGGAACAATTTAAACAAGGGGCTTCACAGGGGCTCAGAGTTATCAGTGAAATACAGTGTTACCGCTCTTTCTTTTTGTCAGCTTTCTTCAACATCAGCCCACATTCTTCAACCACCGCCTCCAAACAAGTCAGAAACTCCTCCACACTCTGAGAAACGCAGAGAGAGACACACAGAGAGACACAGAGAGAGAAAGAAACAGAGAGAAAGACAGTGAGAGAAACAGAAAGAGAGAGAGTGAGAGAAACAGAGAGAGAGACAGACAGTGAGAGAAAGAGAGAGAGAGACAGAAACAGAGAGACAGTAAATAAATGCTGCTAAACTGGTTGAGACTGATTCAGTTTCAAAGTGGAAGGTGAAGCTGAGACTGAACCCACTTTCCCGTTCACACTGCAGTGGAGCTTCATCAGAGGAGCTTTACTTTCATCAGGCAGTTTCCCCAGAATCTTCATCCTCACCTACACACACACACACACAAACAGTCAGTGTGTGTGTGTGGTAATGTGTCACTGAGTGTGTCTGTTTGGTTGTTTCTGTGTGTGTGTGAGTTTATGTGCTTGGTAACCATGGTGACGCTGACCTCTGCTGTGATGGAGTTTGGGGTCTCTGTGGTCATAAGGAGGTCAGCTGACAGGAAATTGACGAGAATGTTGGTCAGATCCGAGCAGACTGTCCTCAGAATGTGCTTCACAATTAACAGCTGAGTCTCTTCTACACACAGACACACACAGACATGGACATTAATAAACTTCTCTCATTAAAACATACATATTCAATAATACCCACATATGTAATATATACAGTGTAATATTAATTCATTCATTGTCTAGGAACACACCCTGGAGGGGGCGCAAGTCCTTCACAGGGCGACACACACTCACTCACACCTACAAACACTTTGAGTCTCCAATCCACCATGTGTGTTTTTGGAGCGTGGGAAGAAACTGAAGCACCCAGAGGAAACCCACGCAGACACAGGGAGAACACACCACACTCCTCACAGACAGTCACTCGGAGGAAACCCACACAGACACAGGGAGAACACACCACACTCCTCACAGACAGTCACCCAGAGGAAACCCACGCAGACACAGGGAGAACACACCACACTCCTCACAGACAGTCACCCGGAGGAAACCCACACAGACACAGGGAGAACACACCACACTCCTCACAGACAGTCACCCGGAGGAAACCCACTCAGACACAGGGAGAACACACCACACTCCTCACAGACAGTCACCCGGAGGAAACCCACACAGACACAGGGAGAACACACCACACTCCTCACAGACAGTCACCCGGAGGAAACCCACGCAGACACAGGGAGAACACACCACACTCCTCACAGACAGTCACCCAGAGCAGGAATCGAACCCACAACCTGCAGGACACACACACACAGAGGAGATGGATGCACCAGGAAAGGTTCTCCAAATGAAGGAGTGACCTGAGGAGGTGCTGGAGACAGCGGTGTTCACCTGAGAACTGTTTGGCTCCTTTCTCAAAAAGACGAATGTTGTTATAAAGTGTGTTGATCTCTTCCTGAATTTCCTTCACGTTCTGTTTACGGTTCCCTCCAGAACCAGAAGAACCGAATGACTGGAAAGCAGAACGAACCACGTCCTGATACTTTCGTGTCAGCGGTCTGTGGGAAAACAGCAGTCAGCTTTAGCTCAGAGAGAAACATCAAAACAATGCTGTTATTGAAATAAAGCTCCACAGAAGTGTTTCAGTGCATTTATTGATTATCTGTTAAAGTCAGAGTCTTCTCTACAGTAAAGAGTTTAATAGAGTTTAAGAGCTCCAGTGTCTCTGCTCTGAACTGCGCGCACGCACACACACACACCAAGGCTAAAACACAACGTGAGCGGGGCTTAGTGGTGTGGACCTGTGTAGTTGCTGGGCGAGCTCTCGGAGTGTGTCGTCGTCAGGGAAGTCTGACACTTTTCCCTCCAAGACCTCCACAATCTCCTCCACCGACAAAAACGGAACCTGCAGCTGTTTACTCACCTCTCCACACACACACACACACACACACACACAGAGAGGAAAGAAAAGCTTTGTACTAAAAGTGCATATTAATGTGATTGTGTGTGAATTTAAGTGTGAAAAAATGAACTTGTAAAAGAGTGTGTGTGTGTGTGTGTGTGTGTGTGAGATACTTTGTGCCGTGTCTGTCTCCTCGTCGCTCTCCTCGTCTCTCCTGTTTTTCTTTTTGTTTTTTCTGATTCTGATTTCTCGAGCGTTTCCTCCTCCACCTGCTCTCACACTCCCACTGCCCTCTACACACACACACACACACACACACGTTTGTAAACAGGTCCTGTTTTCAGTGGTGGGCAGTAACAAAAATAACTAATGTTTTACTGTATTTAAGTACGTTTTCCGTGTGTCTGTAGTTTACTGAAGTATTTCCACTCTTTATTTTAACTGCTACATTTCAAAGTCAAATATCATCCATTTACTGCACTACGTTATGAAAATCTGCCATTCCTTTGGGTTCATGTGGGTGAAAGGGTGAAAGGGTATTTCTTCTGAACAAACCTCACGACACACAGTGGCACCAAGTGGAAATATGTCTCCGTCTAAAACTAATACCGAAGCAGACTTGGTTTTAATCGAGTGTTGAGTGAATCTGACACCGTCGGTAAACACTCTCTGTTCTCAGAACCGTTAGGAATTAATAAACCATTCCTAACCTTTAGTGTTTGACTGGATTCGAATCATCACTAAACTACTGTTCATTCACATACACAGATCTGTCACAAATCCCTCGCCCAGAGTCAGTCGAAGGGTTAATAAACACAGTACGTGAACAAGGTAAAAACCAGAAGAAATCTTCTAAAACCTCTTTATCTCACTGCACAGAGAGAGAAACGAGTCCAAACGACAAAAAACAAGCATCAGACAAAAAGTCAGGAAACAAAACGTCTCAGAATCGTTCGGACCACACCCTATAACGCTGTTACATTTCTGAGAGGTGACCGTCAGGCCGCGCTTCAACACTGAAGCTTAAATTGGGCGTAATCCTCAGGAGACAGCGACCTCTGTTGGTTTGGAGGGCAGCGCCTGGCTGTGTGTAATAGTTAATATAACTTCATTCGTTGTGTTTGATCTTTGGCCGTTTCCGCTGTGTTCAGTGTCAGACTCATTCACCTACAGTGTGTTAAACACGAGTCTTCTTACCAAAATCACAGCAACGTCACGGTCCTTTTCCTTTCAGTGCTTCACAACATTTAAAGGTAAACACTTCAGTGTCTGAACTTTACCTCAGTGTGTGGTTTGTGTGCTTCGTCCACCACAGTCTGGAACACACACTTTATCTGGGGTTTAAACACAGACACTGAGCGGAGGAAGAGAGGAACTTTAATTAAACTCTGAATCTCACCGGACGCTTTCTTCCTCCGCTCCTCCTTCCTCTCTTTCTTTAACGTGTTCTCCACCAGCGCCGAGCTCTTCACATCCTCCTCCATCACCACACACACCGGACTCTTCACCTCCTGCTCTCACACACACACACACACAATAAACAACAAACACACATACACACACACAATAAACAACAAACACACACACACACACACAATAAACAACAAACACACATACACACAATAAACAACAAACACACACACCGGACTCTTCACCGCCTGCTCTCTCTCACACACACACACACACACACACAATAAACAACAAACACACACACACACACACAATAAACAACAAACACACATACACACAATAAACAACAAACACACACACACACAATAAACAACAAACACACACACACACACAATAAACAACAAACACACATACACACAATAAACAACAAACACACACACACACAATAAACAACAAACACACATACACACACACAATAAACAACAAACACACATACACACACACAATAAACAACAAACACACACACACACACACAATAAACAACAAACACACACACACACAATAAACAACAAACACACATACACACAATAAACAACAAACACACACACACACACAATAAACAACAAACACACATACACACAATAAACAACAAACACACACACCGGACTCTTCACCGCCTGCTCTCTCTCACACACACACACACACACACAATAAACAACAAACACACACACACACACAATAAACAACAAACACACATACACACAATAAACAACAAACACACATACACACAATAAACAACAAACACACACACCGGACTCTTCACCTCCTGCTCTCACACACACACAAACAACAAACACACACACACACACACACAATAAACAACAAACACACACACCGGAATCTTCACCTTCTGCTCTCTCTCACACACACACACACACACACACACACACACACACACACACACACAATAAACAACAAACACACACACTGGACTCTTCACCTCCTGCTCTCTCTCTCTCTCTCTCTCTCTCTCTCTCTCTCTCTCTCGTCCTCTCACACACACATATAATAAACAACAAAGACACACATGCACACACACACCCCGGAGTCTTCACCTCCTGCTCTCTCTCTCTCTCTCTCTCTCTCTCTCTCTCTCTCACACACACACTGGACCCTTCACCTCCTGCTCTCTCTCCCTCTCTCTCTCTCTCTCTCGTCCTCTCACACACACATATAATAAACAACAAAGACACACATGCACACACACACCCCGGAGTCTTCACCTCCTGCTCTCTCTCTCTCTCTCTCTCTCTCACACACACACACCGGACCCTTCACCTCCTGCTCTCTCTCTCTCACACACACAATAAACAACAAACACACACACACCGGACCCTTCACCTCCTGCTCGCTCGCGCTCTCTCTCTCTCTCACGCATATATACAATAAACAACAAAGTCACACACACACACACATAATAAACAACAAAGACACACATGCACACACACATACCGGAGTCTTCACCTCCTACTCTCCCTCTCACACCCAACAAACACACACACACACACACACACACACACACCGGACTCTTCACCATTACAGCGGGGGTCAGGGTGAGGATCAGTGCCCACCTTCTGTGCCTTGTGTGTCATGATGTCATCAAACAGCGCAGCACAGTCGTTGATGAAGGCCTCGCTGATGACGGTGGTCCCCAGGACCCTCGCACCCGACTCTGCACCCAGCGTCCGAATCACCTGTCCAATCAAAAGCCCCGAATCCTCCTCCGACAGGCAGCTCGGCAGGATCGGCTGAGGGGTGGGGTTTCATTCATTTAGACATACTGGGAATGGCCCACTACACACTACGTTTTTGGCTGAGAGTAGTATGTAGTACATAGTATGCTACTGAACTGAAAATGCATTACACTAAAGGCACCCTTTGATTTTGCAGTGTACAGCAGAGCTATCTCCGTGGTGTAGTGCATCCCATCATGCACTACGGGCTCCCAAGCTCACGCTTCCCTGAAAATAACTACTGAGTCTGAGTATAAACGTGAGTATACTGGGGATTGTAGTGGGCTATGCGGACATGGGAATGATGATTAGGGTTCAAACACACAGACACAGGGTTTAATATCGTATGAATTTAGCGTACGATATTCAGATTTAAAGTGAAAAACTCTACTCTAACAACCAGAGAATGGGTGTGGCTACTGCAGCCCAGGGAGAGGGACGGGGCTGTTAGAAAGTGTGTGGTTGGAGTTTAATCATCTTCCTGCTGAGTGGAGATTTACCTGCAGATCGATCCAGGTGTGTGAGGTGAGGGCCTCATCCACCGACGCCTCCAGCTGAGCCACGATCTCTGGCCCCACACACACCCCTCTGAGGAACAGCAGACCGCTGCCTTTAAAACGCTTCCTAATGTAGCCCCCCGGGTCAGGAATCCCCAGCCGGACCAGAGTTTCCGTCTCTGCACGCACACACACACACACTTCTCTGAGGAACAGCAAACCACCGGGTGTACAACGCTTCCTAACATCAGGAATCCCCAACCGGAGCAAGTGTGAGTGGGATCAGAGGTGCGGTCCGAGTGGGATCAGAGGTGCGGTCCGAGTGGGATCAGAGGTGCGGTCCAAGTGGGATCAGAGGTGCGGTCCGAGTGGGATCAGAGGTGCGGTCCGAGTGCGATCAGAGGTGCGGTCCGAGTGCGATCAGAGGTGCGGTCCGAGTGCGATCAGAGGTGCGGTCCGAGTGCGATCAGAGGTGCGGTCCGAGTGCGATCAGAGGTGCGGTCCGAGTGCGATCAGAGGTGCGGTCCGAGTGCGATCAGAGGTGCGGTCCGAGTGCGATCAGAGGTGCGGTCCGAGTGCGATCAGAGGTGCGGTCCGAGTGAGATCAGAGGTGCGGTCCGAGTGAGATCAGAGGTGCGGTCCGAGTGAGATCAGAGGTGCGGTCCGAGTGAGATCAGAGGTGCGGTCCGAGTGCGATTAGAGGTGCGGTCCGAGTGCGATTAGAGGTGCGGTCCGAGTGCGATTAGAGGTGCGGTCCGAGTGCGATTAGAGGTGCGTTCCGAGTGCGATTAGAGGTGCGGTCCGAGTGCGATTAGAGGTGCGGTCCGAGTGCGATTAGAGGTGCGGTCCGAGTGAGATTAGAGGTGCGGTCCGAGTGAGATTAGAGGTGCGGTCCGAGTGAGATTAGAGGTGCGGTCCGAGTGAGATTAGAGGTGCGGTCCGAGTGAGATTAAAGGTGCGGTCCGAGTGAGATTAGAGGTGCGGTCCGAGTGAGATTAAAGGTGCGGTCCGAGTGAGATTAGAGGTGCGGTCCGAGTGAGATTAGAGGTGCGGTCCGAGTGAGATTAGAGGTGCGGTCCGAGTGAGATTAAAAGTGCGGTCCGAGTGAGATTAAAAGTGCGGTCCGAGTGAGATTAAAAGTGCGGTCCGAGTGAGATTAGAGGTGCGGTCCGAGTGAGATTAAAAGTGCGGTCCGAGTGAGATTAAAAGTGCGGTCCGAGTGAGATTAGAGGTGCGGTCCGAGTGAGATTAGAGGTGCGGTCCGAGTGAGATTAAAAGTGCGGTCCGAGTGAGATTACCCAGGTATCCATTCTGTTTGAAGAAAGAGTCAATCCAAGCGTTTTGTGTTTTAGAGTAAATTTCTGGAACATAAACAACTTTATCCTGTCGACCCCCAACTACAGCCCCCTTCAAACGGCCAGAGTTCACCAGCTCTTCCAGAACCGCTGCACAAACAAACAAACAAACACACAAAAACAACACACACAAAAGCACAAGATTAGCCTGGGGTTATTCTGCAGCTGCAGATTTGACAAACTCACAGATGGAGTGGAGCTGAGAAACTCACAATATAAAAGATTCTCCTGGAGGCCGTGGGCACTGACCAGAGCGCTGACCGCAGTCGGCCTGAAAACAACATACTGTTACTGAGAAAACTTACAATACATGACTTTACACCACCATTATTGTTAAGAGTAATAACGTTTATACTGAATATAATAATAATATCTGACCTGGTGAGGGCGCTGAAGAGTCCCCGGATACGAGCCGTGTGTCGACTGATAAACGACTGAGTGAAGATTACTCCTCGATTAAATTCATCCACCTGTCCATCAATCACTCGCCCGACTCGTCCACACAGCTCCTGACAGAGAGAGAGAGTGTTCGTAAGGTGCGTTTGTGTGTGTGTTTTCATGGTATTACTGAATATTGTTGGTCTGATTATTCACCATTCAGAACATCTGAAGGAGAGCAGAGTGCAGGAATCGTGCTCGACGACAGTTAAAGATTACAGTAAGGGACTAAACCACTTAAGGCAGATTAATAATAACACACCAAATCAATTTACAAACATGAAATATCAGTTATTAAAAGCAGATCTGTAAAGTAGATTTAAAAACTGCCAGGTCCGTGCAGTCACGTGTAAAGGTCAAAAAAGGTCAGGAAGACTAAATATCTGTTTATCTACTTTACACATCAGTCCTTTCACAGGACAAAACCCTCCTATAACACAGAGGAGGACAGAGACAGACTGATACAGACTGAGGAGGACTAATACAGACAGAGGAGGACAGAGACAGACTGATACAGACTGAGGAGGACTAATACAGACAGAGGAGGACAGAGACAGACTGATATAGACTGAGGAGGACTAATACAGACAGAGGAGGACAGAGACAGACTGAGGAGGACCGAAACAACTGAGACAGACTGAGGAGGACCGAGACAGACAGAGGAGGACCGAGACAGACAGAGGAGGACAGAGACAGACAGAGGAGGACAGAGACAGACAGAGGAGGACAGAGACAGACAGAGGAGGACCGAGACAGACAGAGGAGGACCGAGACAACTGAGACAGACTGACGAGGACTGAGACAGACTGAGGAGGACAGAGACAGACTGAGGAGGACAGAGACAGACTGAGGAGGACAGAGACAGACTGAGGAGGACAGAGACAGACTGAGGAGGACAGAGACAGACTGAGGAGGACAGAGACAGACTGATACAGACAGAGGAGGACTAATACAGACAGAGGAGGACTGATACAGACAGAGGAGGACCGAGACAGACAGATGGACTGAGACAGACAGACTGAGGAGGACAGAGACAGACAGACTGATACAGACAGAGGAGGACTAATACAGACAGAGGAGGACTGATACAGACAGAGGAGGACCGAGACAGACAGATGGACTGAGACAGACAGACTGAGGAGGACAGAGACAGACAGACTGAGGAAGACTGAGGAGGACTAATACAGACTGAGGAGAGCCGAGAAGGAACGAGACAGATACTGACCTCTGTGAGGAAGTCTCCCGGAAGGTCGTAGATCTTACAGAGCTCCGCGATTTTCACCTGCCCAACTTCCTGCAGTTTATCATTCACTTCCTCTGCCAGCTGGTCCAGATATTTCCTGCAGGAGAGAGACTTTGAGGTGGTTTCTCAGACAGAGATTGTGACACACACACACACAAACACACAAACAAACACATCAGTGTAATCTCACTGGTCGATGAGTTGTCCAAAGATAAGGTGAGTGCCTCTATCTTGTTTAGAAATGTCCACCGCTCGGTTCTCCACATGAACCAGGTCCACGTTAATAATCTGCAGAACAAACACAGACTCGGACAATAATCTACAGAATAAACACAGACTCGCAATAATCTACAGAATAAACACAGACTCGCAATAATCTACAGAATAAACACAGACTCGGACAATAATCTACAGAATAAACACAGACTCGGACAATAATCTACAGAATAAACACAGACTCGCAATAATCTACAGAATAAACACAGACTCGGACAATAATCTACAGAATAAACACAGACTCGGACAATGATCTACAGAATAAACACAGACTCGGACAATGATCTACAGAATAAACACAGACTCGGACAATGATCTACAGAATAAACACAGACTCGGACAATGATCTACAGAATAAACACAGACTCGGACAATGATCTACAGAATAAACACAGACTCGGACAATAATCTACAGAATAAACACAGACTCGGACAATAATCTACAGAATAAACAGACTCGGACAATGATCTACAGAATAAACACAGACTCGGACAATGATCTACAGAATAAACACAGACTCGGACAATGATCTACAGAATAAACACAGACTCGGACAATGATCTACAGAATAAACACAGACTCGGACAATGATCTACAGAATAAACACAGACTCGGACAATGATCTACAGAATAAACACAGACTCGGACAATGATCTACAGAATAAACACAGACTCACAATAATCTACAGAATAAACACAGACTCACAATAATCTACAGAATAAACACAGACTCGGACAATAATCTACAGAATAAACACAGACTCGGACAATGATCTACAGAATAAACACAGACTCGGACAATGATCTACAGAATAAACACAGACTCGGACAATAATCTACAGAATAAACACAGACTCGGACAATAATCTACAGAATAAACACAGACTCGCAATAATCTACAGAATAAACACAGACTCGGACAATAATCTACAGAATAAACACAGACTCGGACAATAATCTACAGAATAAACAGACTCAGACAATGATCTACAGAATAAACACAGACTCGGACAATGATCTACAGAATAAACACAGACTCGGACAATGATCTACAGAATAAACACAGACTCGGACAATAATCTACAGAATAAACACAGACTCGGACAATAATCTACAGAATAAACACAGACTCGGACAATGATCTACAGAATAAACACAGACTCACAATAATCTACAGAATAAACACAGACTCAGACAATAATCTACAGAATAAACACAGACTCGGACAATAATCTACAGAATAAACACAGACTCGGACAATGATCTACAGAATAAACACAGACTCGGACAATGATCTACAGAATAAGCACAGACTCGGACAATAATCTACAGAATAAACACAGACTCGGACAATAATCTACAGAATAAACACAGACTCGGACAATAATCTACAGAATAAACACAGACTCGGACAATAATCTACAGAATAAACACAGACTCGGACAATAATCTACAGAATAAACACAGACTCGGACAATAATCTACAGAATAAACACAGACTCGGACAATAATCTACAGAATAAACACAGACTCAGACAATAATCTACAGAATAAACACAGACTCAGACAATAATCTACAGAATAAACACAGACTCAGACAATAATCTACAGAATAAACACAGACTCACAATAATCTACAGAATAAACACAGACCAAAACTGACCTTCTGAAGCTCCACGACGTTCACTCGACCTGTAAAAGGACTGCCGTTAGATTCTCAACATGTGTCTAGTTGCAACAGTGATATGAATTAGAAAAGTGAGTGTGTGTGTGTGTGTGTGTGTACCTCCGTGTGTGTAAATCTCATCTCTGATTTCACGTGTTATTTGAGCTGGAGTGACATATTCCTTTCCATCAAGAGTGTGAACCACGTCCAGCTTCTTCTCTTCCATCAACTTCATCACCATCTCAATACAGTTCCTCTCAGACAGCCTGAACCCACACACACACACACACACACTTACAACCATTTCTTTTTGTTTAAAGGCGCTTCAATGCTGAAAAATCAATATCTGTCTAAAAGTACATTGTTAATTAACAGAGTAACGCACTTAAACACAAATGTACCTTTAAGATTTTACACTGGAGTTTACAGCACACACTTTTCTCATTCCACAGCACCAACATACTGCTCTAATATTACAATTAGTCTTTTATCACTGTGTGTCTAAGGGGCAAACCTCACTCTCCCTGGGAGGATGTGCAGGGCTTTTTCGGTGGTGCAAATGGCTGTGTGGGGGTACACAGAGTGGGTGTGGGTATGGGTGCCCAGGCTATGTGGGTGTGTACAGCTCTGCACTCTCCTCCTCTCAGGAGGTGCTCCAGAGAAAGACAGAGACTCCTGCACTGACAACAATGTACCTGAAGTCTACAATGGAAAAAGCCCACTTTTGGGGCCACAGTAAGTAAAAGGCTCAGGTAGTGTCTCTGTCACAGATCCAGGGTCCTGGAGGTTGTGGGTTCGAGTCCTGCTCCGGGTGACTGTCTATGAGGAGTGTGGTGTCTTCTCCCTGTGTCTGCGTGGGTTTCCTCCGGGTGACTGTCTGTGAGGAATGTGGTGTGTTCTCCCTGTGTCTGCGTGGGTTTCCTCCGGGTGACTGTCTGTGAGGAGTGTGGTGTGTTCTCCCTGTGTCTGCGTGGGTTTCCTCCGGGTGACTGTCTGTGAGGAGTGTGGTGTGTTCTCCCTGTGTCTGCGTGGGTTTCCTCCGGGTGACTGTCTGTGAGGAGTGTGGTGTGTTCTCCCTGTGTCTGCGTGGGTTTCCTCCGGGTGACTGTCTGTGAGGAGTGTGGTGTGTTCTCTCTGTGTCTGCGTGGGTTTCCTCCGGGTGACTGTCTGTGAGGAGTGTGGTGTGTTCTCTCTGTGTCTGCGTGGGTTTCCTCCGGGTGACTGTCTGTGAGGAGTGCGGTGTGTTCTCCCTGTGTCTGCGTGGGTTTCCTCCGGGTGTCTGTCTGTGAGGAGTGTGGTGTGTTCTCCCTGTGTCTGCGTGGGTTTCCTCCGGGTGACTGTCTGTGAGGAGTGTGGTGTGATCTCCCTGTGTCTGTGTGGGTTTCCTCCGGGTGACTGTCTGTGAGGAGTGCGGTGTGTTCTCCCTGTGTCTGCGTGGGTTACCTCCGGGTGACTGTCTGTGAGGAGTGCGGTGTGTTCTCCCTGTGTCTGCGTGGGTTTCCTCCGGGTGCTCCGGTTTCCTCCCATGCTCCAAAAACACACGTTGGTAGGTGGATTGGTGACTCAAAAGTGTCCGGAGGTGTGTGTGTGAGTGTGTGTCGCCCAATGAAGGACTGGCGCCCTCTCCAGGGTGTGTTCCTGCCTTGCACCCAGTGATTCCGGGTAGACTCCGGACCCACCACTGCCCTGAACTGGATAAGGGTCACAGACAATGAATGAGTGAATGAATCAGCCTTTAATTTTTTTGTTTAAACTTTTAAATATCAAACCACTAAAAATAAACATCTCCAAGCAGATCTCTTTCCAAACACCTTAGTAATTAAAATTATATATCACCTTCAAATAAGTTGTATATTTTATTAAACAGACTTTTGTATTAGTATTCCGGCTAAAACTGCTCGGGTCCACCTTAAATAACACAGCTGTTACTACAGAGTTTAAGGTGGAACGGACGCGGCTAAAGCCAGAAGTCGGGGTACTTCACACATTCAGAGTTTGTCAGTGCTGTGGCAGAGTAAAGGAACTCGTCATTAACTCTGAATGTTGTGAGTTTTGTTCTCACCGCGGCGCCGAGGCGCTGAACTGCGCTCTCTGAAAATCCGCCGCGAGTCTCCGGATCTCCTCCCAATCCGCCATGGCCCTCTGCGGCGGGTCCGAACCGGTTCCGGGGCTGAGAGAGGTCTGTGGTGGGTTCTGGAGCTAGTTCTGATTCTGATTTAAGCCCAAACTCGACTCTTTACACTGACGGTCACCTACAGAACGTGCTCCAATAACATCTCGCTAGTGCCCTATCTCCAGATCTAGTATTGTAGCAATAATAAAGTTGTAACTCTAACTCCAACTTTAATGTTCTAGATATGAAGTTCTAGAGTTACCTCCGTGGTTCTAAATGTCTGCAGCGTTCTAGTTCTGACTGTAGTCCAAAAGGGAACGCGAGGGCAGTGCCCTGCTTAGGGTTAGGAAGCAGAGCGGATTGGAACGTGCCCCAAAACAGCACCACGTCACCCTTCAGGAAAGTGCAGTCCGTACGGAAAGCCGAAAGGACTAAACAGCTCGCGTTCATAACTCTGACCGTGTTCAGCTTCTCCTCCACAGAGGGTCGCCACCGACACGAATTCTTAAAACCAGATCGTTTTTATTAATATTTTCAAATTATGTGTGTGATTTGAATATATTAATAAGTAATGTTCAAATATTTATTGTCTTAGAATGAGAACGATTTAATATCTCCACTTAAATAAGGTATATTCAATGTTTTATTTACACCTTTAATTTATTGTTGCATGATAATATTAATAATACTTAAATGATTTATTTGCATTTCCAAGGTACACAGAGGCACTTTACTTCATTCATTGTCTGTAACCCTTATCCAGTTCAGGGCGGAGGTGGGTCTGGAGCCAACCCGAAATCACTGGGCGCAAGGCAGGAACACACCCTGGAGGGGGCACTAGCCATTCAAAGGACGATAAACACTCACACACTGTTGTCTCGCATTGACAAAATCTCTAGGGAGGTTCACCTACCACCTGTGTTCTCCCCGTGTCTGTGTGGGTTTCCTCGGGTGACTGTCTGTGAGGAGTGTGGTGTGTTCTGCCCATGTCTGTGTGGGTTTCCTCCGGGTGACTGTCTGTGAGGAGTGTGGTGTGTTCTCCCTGTGTCTGCGTGGGTTTCCTCCGGGTGACTGTCTGTGAGGAGTGTGGTGTGTTCTCCCTGTGTCTGTGTGGGTTTCCTCCGGGTGACTGTCTGTAAGGAGTGTGGTGTGTTCTCCCCGTGTCTGCGTAGGTTTCCTCCGGGTGACTGTCTGTGAGGAGTGTGGTGTGTTCTCCCCTTGTCTGCGTGGGTTTCCTCCGGGTGACTATCTGTGAGGAGTGTGGTGTGTTCTCCCTGTGTCTGCGTGTGTTTCCTCCGGGGGACTGTCTGTGAGGAGTGTGGTGTGTTCTCCCTGTGTCTGCGTGGGTTTCCTCGGGTGACTGTCTGTGAGGAGTGTGGTGTGTTCTCCCCGTGTCTGTTTGGGTTTCCTCGGGTGACTGTCTGTGAGGAGTGTGGTGTGTTCTGCCCGTGTCTGTGTGGGTTTCCTCCGGGTGACTGTCTGTGAGGAGTGTGGTGTGTTCTCCCTGTGTCTGCGTGGGTTTCCTCCGGGTGACTGTCTGTGAGGAGTGTGGTGTGTTCTCTCTGTGTCTGTGTGGGTTTCCTCCGGGTGACTGTCTGTAAGGAGTGTGGTGTGTTCTCCCCGTGTCTGCGTAGGTTTCCTCCGGGTGACTGTCTGTGAGGAGTGTGGTGTGTTCTCCCCTTGTCTGCGTGGGTTTCCTCCGGGTGACTATCTGTGAGGAGTGTGGTGTGTTCTCCCTGTGTCTGCGTGTGTTTCCTCCGGGGGACTGTCTGTGAGGAGTGTGGTGTGTTCTCCCTGTGTCTGCGTGGGTTTCCTCGGGTGACTGTCTGTGAGGAGTGTGGTGTGTTCTCCCTGTGTCTGTGTGGGTTTCCTCCGGGTGACTGTCTGTGAGGAGTGTGGTGTGTTCTCCCTGTGTCTGTGTGGGTTTCCTCCGGGTGACTGTCTGTGAGGAGTGTGGTGTGTTCTCCCTGTGTCTGTGTGGGTTTCCTCCGGGTGACTGTCTGTGAGGAGTGTGGTGTGTTCTCCCTGTGTCTGTGTGGGTTTCCTCCGGGTGACTGTCTGTGAGGAGTGTGGTGTGTTCTCCCTGTGTCTGTGTGGGTTTCCTCCGGGTGACTGTCTGTGAGGAGTGTGGTGTGTTCTCCCTGTGTCTGCGTGGGTTTCCTCCGGGTGACTGTCTGTGAGGAGTGTGGTGTGTTCTCCCTGTGTCTGCGTGTGTTTCCTCCGGGTGACTGTCTGTGAGGAGTGTGGTGTGTTCTCCCTGTGTCTGCGTGGGTTTCCTCCGGGTGACTGTCTGTGAGGAGTGTGGTGTGTTCTCCCTGTGTCTGCGTAGGTTTCCTCCGGGTGACTGTCTGTGAGGAGTGTGGTGTGTTCTCCCTGTGTCTGCGTGGGTTTCCTCCGGGTGACTGTCTGTGAGGAGTGTGGTGTGTTCTCCCTGTGTCTGTGTGGGTTTCCTCCGGGTGACTGTCTGTGAGGAGTGTGGTGTGTTCTCCCTGTGTCTGCGTGTGTTTCCTCCGGGTGACTGTCTGTGAGGAGTGTGGTGTGTTCTCCCTGTGTCTGCGTGGGTTTCCTCCGGGTGACTGTCTGTGAGGAGTGTGGTGTGTTCTCCCTGTGTCTGCGTGGGTTTCCTCCGGGTGACTGTCTGTGAGGAGTGTGGTGTGTTCTCCCTGTGTCTGTGTGGGTTTCCTCCGGGTGACTGTCTGTAAGGAGTGTGGTGTGTTCTCCCCGTGTCTGCGTAGGTTTCCTCCGGGTGACTGTCTGTGAGGAGTGTGGTGTGTTCTCCCCTTGTCTGCGTGGGTTTCCTCCGGGTGACTATCTGTGAGGAGTGTGGTGTGTTCTCCCTGTGTCTGCGTGTGTTTCCTCCGGGGGACTGTCTGTGAGGAGTGTGGTGTGTTCTCCCTGTGTCTGCGTGGGTTTCCTCGGGTGACTGTCTGTGAGGAGTGTGGTGTGTTCTCCCCGTGTCTGTTTGGGTTTCCTCGGGTGACTGTCTGTGAGGAGTGTGGTGTGTTCTGCCCGTGTCTGTGTGGGTTTCCTCCGGGTGACTGTCTGTGAGGAGTGTGGTGTGTTCTCCCTGTGTCTGCGTGGGTTTCCTCCGGGTGACTGTCTGTGAGGAGTGTGGTGTGTTCTCTCTGTGTCTGTGTGGGTTTCCTCCGGGTGACTGTCTGTAAGGAGTGTGGTGTGTTCTCCCCGTGTCTGCGTAGGTTTCCTCCGGGTGACTGTCTGTGAGGAGTGTGGTGTGTTCTCCCCTTGTCTGCGTGGGTTTCCTCCGGGTGACTATCTGTGAGGAGTGTGGTGTGTTCTCCCTGTGTCTGCGTGTGTTTCCTCCGGGGGACTGTCTGTGAGGAGTGTGGTGTGTTCTCCCTGTGTCTGCGTGGGTTTCCTCGGGTGACTGTCTGTGAGGAGTGTGGTGTGTTCTCCCTGTGTCTGTGTGGGTTTCCTCCGGGTGACTGTCTGTGAGGAGTGTGGTGTGTTCTCCCTGTGTCTGTGTGGGTTTCCTCCGGGTGACTGTCTGTGAGGAGTGTGGTGTGTTCTCCCTGTGTCTGTGTGGGTTTCCTCCGGGTGACTGTCTGTGAGGAGTGTGGTGTGTTCTCCCTGTGTCTGTGTGGGTTTCCTCCGGGTGACTGTCTGTGAGGAGTGTGGTGTGTTCTCCCTGTGTCTGTGTGGGTTTCCTCCGGGTGACTGTCTGTGAGGAGTGTGGTGTGTTCTCCCTGTGTCTGCGTGGGTTTCCTCCGGGTGACTGTCTGTGAGGAGTGTGGTGTGTTCTCCCTGTGTCTGCGTGTGTTTCCTCCGGGTGACTGTCTGTGAGGAGTGTGGTGTGTTCTCCCTGTGTCTGCGTGGGTTTCCTCCGGGTGACTGTCTGTGAGGAGTGTGGTGTGTTCTCCCTGTGTCTGCGTAGGTTTCCTCCGGGTGACTGTCTGTGAGGAGTGTGGTGTGTTCTCCCTGTGTCTGCGTGGGTTTCCTCCGGGTGACTGTCTGTGAGGAGTGTGGTGTGTTCTCCCTGTGTCTGTGTGGGTTTCCTCCGGGTGACTGTCTGTGAGGAGTGTGGTGTGTTCTCCCTGTGTCTGCGTGGGTTTCCTCCGGGTGACTGTCTGTGAGGAGTGTGGTGTGTTCTCCCTGTGTCTGCGTGTGTTTCCTCCGGGTGACTGTCTGTGAGGAGTGTGGTGTGTTCTCCCTGTGTCTGCGTGGGTTTCCTCCGGGTGACTGTCTGTGAGGAGTGTGGTGTGTTCTCCCTGTGTCTGCGTGGGTTTCCTCCGGGTGACTGTCTGTGAGGAGTGTGGTGTGTTCTCCCTGTGTCTGCGTGGGTTTCCTCCGGGTGACTGTCTGTGAGGAGTGTGGTGTGTTCTCCCTGTGTCTGCGTGGGTTTCCTCCGGGTGACTGTCTGTGAGGAGTGTGGTGTGTTCTCTCTGTGTCTGCGTGGGTTTCCTCCGGGTGACTGTCTGTGAGGAGTGTGGTGTGTTCTCTCTGTGTCTGCGTGGGTTTCCTCCGGGTGACTGTCTGTGAGGAGTGCGGTGTGTTCTCCCTGTGTCTGCGTGGGTTTCCTCCGGGTGTCTGTCTGTGAGGAGTGTGGTGTGTTCTCCCTGTGTCTGCGTGGGTTTCCTCCGGGTGACTGTCTGTGAGGAGTGTGGTGTGATCTCCCTGTGTCTGTGTGGGTT
The DNA here is from genome assembly GCF_029633855.1 of Hoplias malabaricus. Classification (NCBI taxonomy): domain Eukaryota; kingdom Metazoa; phylum Chordata; class Actinopteri; order Characiformes; family Erythrinidae; genus Hoplias; species Hoplias malabaricus. Next base: position 47,453,937 of record NC_089806.1, on the reverse strand, counting down.
TCCTCCGGGTGACTGTCTGTGAGGAGTGCGGTGTGTTCTCCCTGTGTCTGCGTGGGTTACCTCCGGGTGACTGTCTGTGAGGAGTGCGGTGTGTTCTCCCTGTGTCTGCGTGGGTTTCCTCCGGGTGCTCCGGTTTCCTCCCATGCTCCAAAAACACACGTTGGTAGGTGGATTGGTGACTCAAAAGTGTCCGGAGGTGTGTGTGTGAGTGTGTGTCGCCCAATGAAGGACTGGCGCCCTCTCCAGGGTGTGTTCCTGCCTTGCACCCAGTGATTCCGGGTAGACTCCGGACCCACCACTGCCCTGAACTGGATAAGGGTCACAGACAATGAATGAGTGAATGAATCAGCCTTTAATTTTTTTGTTTAAACTTTTAAATATCAAACCACTAAAAATAAACATCTCCAAGCAGATCTCTTTCCAAACACCTTAGTAATTAAAATTATATATCACCTTCAAATAAGTTGTATATTTTATTAAACAGACTTTTGTATTAGTATTCCGGCTAAAACTGCTCGGGTCCACCTTAAATAACACAGCTGTTACTACAGAGTTTAAGGTGGAACGGACGCGGCTAAAGCCAGAAGTCGGGGTACTTCACACATTCAGAGTTTGTCAGTGCTGTGGCAGAGTAAAGGAACTCGTCATTAACCCTGAATGTTGTGAGTTTTGTTCTCACCGCGGCGCCGAGGCGCTGAACTGCGCTCTCTGAAAATCCGCCGCGAGTCTCCGGATCTCCTCCCAATCCGCCATGGCCCTCTGCGGCGGGTCCGAACCGGTTCCGGGGCTGAGAGAGGTCTGTGGTGGGTTCTGGAGCTAGTTCTGATTCTGATTTAAGCCCAAACTCGACTCTTTACACTGACGGTCACCTACAGAACGTGCTCCAATAACATCTCGCTAGTGCCCTATCTCCAGATCTAGTATTGTAGCAATAATAAAGTTGTAACTCTAACTCCAACTTTAATGTTCTAGATATGAAGTTCTAGAGTTACCTCCGTGGTTCTAAATGTCTGCAGCGTTCTAGTTCTGACTGTAGTCCAAAAGGGAACGCGAGGGCAGTGCCCTGCTTAGGGTTAGGAAGCAGAGCGGATTGGAACGTGCCCCAAAACAGCACCACGTCACCCTTCAGGAAAGTGCAGTCCGTACGGAAAGCCGAAAGGACTAAACAGCTCGCGTTCATAACTCTGACCGTGTTCAGCTTCTCCTCCACAGAGGGTCGCCACCGACACGAATTCTTAAAACCAGATCGTTTTTATTAATATTTTCAAATTATGTGTGTGATTTGAATATATTAATAAGTAATGTTCAAATATTTATTGTCTTAGAATGAGAACGATTTAATATCTCCACTTAAATAAGGTATATTCAATGTTTTATTTACACCTTTAATTTATTGTTGCATGATAATATTAATAATACTTAAATGATTTATTTGCATTTCCAAGGTACACAGAGGCACTTTACTTCATTCATTGTCTGTAACCCTTATCCAGTTCAGGGCGGAGGTGGGTCTGGAGCCAACCCGAAATCACTGGGCGCAAGGCAGGAACACACCCTGGAGGGGGCACTAGCCATTCAAAGGACGATAAACACTCACACACTGTTGTCTCGCATTGACAAAATCTCTAGGGAGGTTCACCTACCACCTGTGTTCTCCCCGTGTCTGTGTGGGTTTCCTCGGGTGACTGTCTGTGAGGAGTGTGGTGTGTTCTGCCCATGTCTGTGTGGGTTTCCTCCGGGTGACTGTCTGTGAGGAGTGTGGTGTGTTCTCCCTGTGTCTGCGTGGGTTTCCTCCGGGTGACTGTCTGTGAGGAGTGTGGTGTGTTCTCCCTGTGTCTGTGTGGGTTTCCTCCGGGTGACTGTCTGTAAGGAGTGTGGTGTGTTCTCCCCGTGTCTGCGTAGGTTTCCTCCGGGTGACTGTCTGTGAGGAGTGTGGTGTGTTCTCCCCTTGTCTGCGTGGGTTTCCTCCGGGTGACTATCTGTGAGGAGTGTGGTGTGTTCTCCCTGTGTCTGCGTGTGTTTCCTCCGGGGGACTGTCTGTGAGGAGTGTGGTGTGTTCTCCCTGTGTCTGCGTGGGTTTCCTCGGGTGACTGTCTGTGAGGAGTGTGGTGTGTTCTCCCCGTGTCTGTTTGGGTTTCCTCGGGTGACTGTCTGTGAGGAGTGTGGTGTGTTCTGCCCGTGTCTGTGTGGGTTTCCTCCGGGTGACTGTCTGTGAGGAGTGTGGTGTGTTCTCCCTGTGTCTGCGTGGGTTTCCTCCGGGTGACTGTCTGTGAGGAGTGTGGTGTGTTCTCTCTGTGTCTGTGTGGGTTTCCTCCGGGTGACTGTCTGTAAGGAGTGTGGTGTGTTCTCCCCGTGTCTGCGTAGGTTTCCTCCGGGTGACTGTCTGTGAGGAGTGTGGTGTGTTCTCCCCTTGTCTGCGTGGGTTTCCTCCGGGTGACTATCTGTGAGGAGTGTGGTGTGTTCTCCCTGTGTCTGCGTGTGTTTCCTCCGGGGGACTGTCTGTGAGGAGTGTGGTGTGTTCTCCCTGTGTCTGCGTGGGTTTCCTCGGGTGACTGTCTGTGAGGAGTGTGGTGTGTTCTCCCTGTGTCTGTGTGGGTTTCCTCCGGGTGACTGTCTGTGAGGAGTGTGGTGTGTTCTCCCTGTGTCTGTGTGGGTTTCCTCCGGGTGACTGTCTGTGAGGAGTGTGGTGTGTTCTCCCTGTGTCTGTGTGGGTTTCCTCCGGGTGACTGTCTGTGAGGAGTGTGGTGTGTTCTCCCTGTGTCTGTGTGGGTTTCCTCCGGGTGACTGTCTGTGAGGAGTGTGGTGTGTTCTCCCTGTGTCTGTGTGGGTTTCCTCCGGGTGACTGTCTGTGAGGAGTGTGGTGTGTTCTCCCTGTGTCTGCGTGGGTTTCCTCCGGGTGACTGTCTGTGAGGAGTGTGGTGTGTTCTCCCTGTGTCTGCGTGTGTTTCCTCCGGGTGACTGTCTGTGAGGAGTGTGGTGTGTTCTCCCTGTGTCTGCGTGGGTTTCCTCCGGGTGACTGTCTGTGAGGAGTGTGGTGTGTTCTCCCTGTGTCTGCGTAGGTTTCCTCCGGGTGACTGTCTGTGAGGAGTGTGGTGTGTTCTCCCTGTGTCTGCGTGGGTTTCCTCCGGGTGACTGTCTGTGAGGAGTGTGGTGTGTTCTCCCTGTGTCTGTGTGGGTTTCCTCCGGGTGACTGTCTGTGAGGAGTGTGGTGTGTTCTCCCTGTGTCTGCGTGGGTTTCCTCCGGGTGACTGTCTGTGAGGAGTGTGGTGTGTTCTCCCTGTGTCTGCGTGTGTTTCCTCCGGGTGACTGTCTGTGAGGAGTGTGGTGTGTTCTCCCTGTGTCTGTGTGGGTTTCCTCCGGGTGACTGTCTGTGAGGAGTGTGGTGTGTTCTCTCTGTGTCTGCGTGGGCTTCCTCCGGGTGCAGTCATTTCAGAATATTATAACCATCTCCTCGTTTCTACACTCACTGTCCCCTCTCTCAGCTCCACCGACCACATGGTCACTTTCTAATTCTACACTTACAGACTGTAGTCCATCTGTTGCTCTGCATACCCACCCCAGTATATTTCTACCACTTCTGTATTAATTTTATTTATTTTTTACACTTTAAATATTAAACAGTTACATTTAACCGCTTTATTCTACTATAAACATGTAAAATGATTATATAATTCTTTAAGAAGAAGAAACACTCCTTTTCAGATAACACACTTTCACTGGGGGGTTGGGGTGTGTCTGCCGTGACGGTGAACATCAGGGACTCTTTATCCGTTTCTTCTCGCCTGATCCCGGGGCAAGGATCTTCACATCAAATGGAATGAAGAACTGTGTGAGCGCCGCAGCGTCTTGGGGATTCAGCAAAAATTCCTGAGCGATTTTCTGCGACGTCCACGTCCGAGGAGATCGTTTGTGATCGTTCAGAGCTGTCAGTGCCTCCAGGATTGAGAGTTTTCCCACAGGAACCTCTGAGATTTCCCCCATTCCCAAACCTCCACCCGGAAAACTGCACCTCACCGGCCGCCGTTCCACCTTCCGGAGCTCTGCCACAGCAGCCTGCAAACACAACACAGTAAACGTGAACTCCTGCACCGCCCGCCTCTACTTCTTATTTACTACTTATCTGTTAAGTTTTTATTCCTCTTTCAGATTTGTAAACACAGACACACATCATGTGTTATTTCATGTGTTTTGGCCGACTCCGGTACCTGTTTGACTGGATCCTTGGAGTCAACGTAAATCTGCTTCAATCGAACCAGCAGAGGGTCGTCTCTCAGGTGGACCTCCTCACTGACCACAGGACCTACACACACACACACACACATTAATCAACTGTTCGCTCTGGTCTACAGTTATAGACAGTAGTGTGATCTGTGGCTGTGTCCTGTCAGACAGTGGACTGTTGGAGGACGAAGAGAGGACAGTGAGTGCACTGTTGGAGGACAGTGAGTGGATGCAGAGAGGACACAGAGGACAATGAGTGCAGTGAGAGGACGCAGAGAGGACAGTGATTGGACGCAAAAGGGACAGTGAGTGCAGTGAGTGGACTGTGATGGAAATTTGTTTATATAAATGATTCATAATCAATAGAGATATTTAATCAGCAATGGCCACACATGTTTGTGTAAACTGAAATTGTTTTATTCCTAATTCTGTGTGAGGCTGCAGACTTGTGTGTGTGTTTCAAATAACATATCGACACCTCCCTTTGTCTCCAGACCAAGGAGGTAGAGGGGGAGGCACAGACCACGTCTGGAAAGGTGTTAGAAATACAGGAGATAGGGGGAAACAAATGGTGGGAAACTCTGAGTTTTGGGAACAGGACACAGCGAAAGATGACTGAAATGTAAAAGAGAGAACAGATGGTGAACTTCAAAGGGTTTTTCATGTATAAAAAGACGCTGATCAAAAATGGTCAGCAGAGAGGTGAAAAACAGCGTTGCGCGTACGTCCCTCTCTCACTTTAATTAATAAATGCTGTCTCACTTGATGCCGACTCAGAGACTCAAAGAGCTGTCTTATTTTCTGTCATGATTTTTCCACCACAGGATGCAGAGAGGACAGTGAGTGGACGCAGAGAGGACAGTGAGAGGACGCAGAGAGGACAGCAAGGGTGCTGCAGGAGGACAATGAGTGGACGCAGAGAGGACAGCGAGGGTGCTGCTGGAGGACAGTTTGACGATGCAGATAGGACAATGAGTGCAGTGTTGGTGGACAGTGAGAGGACGCAGAGTGGACCGTGAGAGGACACAGAAGACAGCGAGTGCACTGCTGGAGGACAGTGAGAGGACAGAGTGCACTGTTGGAGGACAGTGAGAGGACGCAGAGAGGACAGTGAGTGGACGCAGAGTGCACTGTTGGAGGACAGTGAGAGGACGCAGAGTGCACTGCTGGAGGACAGTGAGAGGACGCAGAGAGGACAGTGAGAGGATGCAGAGAGGACAGCGAGTGCACTGTTGGAGGACAGTGAGAGGACGCAGAGTGCACTGTTGGAGGACAGTGGGTGGACGCAGAGTGCACTGTTGGAGGACAGTGAGAGGACACAGAAGACAGTGAGAGGACGCAGAGTGCACTGCTGGAGGACAGTGAGTGGACACAGAGTGCACTGTTGGAGGACAGTGAGAGGACACAGAAGACAGCGAGTGCACTGCTGGAGGACAGTGAGAGGACGCAGAGTGGACAGTGAGAGGACGCAGAGAGGACAGTGAGTGGACGCAGAGTGCACTGTTGGAGGACAGTGAGAGGATGCAGAGAGGACAGCGAGTGCACTGCTGGAGGACAGTGAGAGGATGCAGAGAGGACAGCGAGTGCACTGCTGGAGGACAGTGAGAGGATGCAGAGAGGACAGCGAGTGCACTGCTGGAGGACAGTGAGAGGATGCAGAAAGGACAGCGAGTGCACTGTTGGAGGACAGTGAGAGGACGCAGAGTGCACTGTTGGAGGACAGTGAGAGGACGCAGAGAGGACAGTGAGTGGACGCAGAGTGCACTGTTGGAGGACAGTGAGAGGACACAGAAGACAGCGAGTGCACTGCTGGTGGACAGTGAGAGGACGCAGAGAGGACAGCGAGTGCACTGTTGGAGGACAGTGAGAGGACGCAGAGTGCACTGTTGGAGGACAGTGAGAGGACGCAGAGTGCACTGTTGGAGGACAGTGAGAGGACACAGAAGACAGCGAGTGCACTGCTGGAGGACAGTGAGAGGACGCAGAGAGGACAGTGAGAGGACGCAGAGAGGACAGCGAGTGCACTGTTGGAGGACAGTGAGAGGACGCAGAGAGGACAGTGAGAGGACGCAGAGAGGACAGTGAGAGGACAGTGAGAGGACGCAGAGAGGACTGTTGGAGGACAGTGAGAGGACTCAGAAAGGACAGTGAGAGGACGCAGAAAGGACAGTGAGAGGACGCAGAGAGGACAGTGAGAGGACAGTGAGAGGACGCTGAGAGGACGCAGAGAGGACGCAGAGAGGACGCAGAGAGGACAGTGAGAGGACGCTGAGAGGACAGTGAGAGGACAGTGAGAGGACGCAGAGAGGACAGTGAGAGGACTGTTGGAGGACAGTGAGAGGACAGTGAGAGGACAGTGAGAGGACGCTGAGAGGACAGTGAGAGGACAGTGAGAGGACAGTGAGAGGACGCAGAGAGGACGCAGAGAGGACAGTGAGAGGACAGTGAGAGGACAGTGAGAGGACTGTGAGAGGACGCAGAGAGGACGCTGAGAGGACAGTGAGAGGACAGTGAGAGGACTGTTGGAGGACAGTGAGAGGACGCAGAGAGGACAGTGAGAGGACAGTGAGAGGACTGTTGGAGGACAGTGAGAGGACGCAGAGAGGACAGTGAGAGGACAGTGAGAGGACAGTGAGAGGACTGTTGGAGGACAGTGAGAGGACGCAGAGAGGACAGTGAGAGGACAGTGAGAGGACAGTGAGAGGACTGTTGGAGGACAGTGAGAGGACGCTGAGAGGACGCTGAGAGGACAGTGAGAGGACTGTTGGAGGACAGTGAGAGGACAGTGAGAGGACTGTTGGAGGACAGTGAGAGGACGCAGAGAGGACAGTGAGAGGACGCAGAGAGGACAGTGAGAGGACAGTGAGGTATAGGGATGTAAGTCCAGAGTTGAAAACTGTCCTGTGGAAATGTCCTCTCCTCGATACAGATTCGACTCGAGAAAAAAACTGAAACGCTGTTTGGATCCTGTTCCTCTAGAATTGTCCCGTTCCACCTTAAAGTGTGACTGCTGCAGGATTTAAGGTGGACTGGGGACAGCAGGAAACGAAGAGCAGGACTTTTACTGAGACCAGGGTTGTTTACTGTTGTTTTATTTGTTGTTTACCTGTTTTGTGGGTCTCGTGCCTCGGCGCGGGTTCCGGTTTGTTTTTGTTAATCTCTCTGTGCGCGCGACTCTCCACATTAAAGCGCCGCAGCAGGCGCCCTGCACGCGCTCCCATCCCCGCGCTGCTCCCGCTTCTTCTGCAGTGACTGGCTGTGTCCAGAGCGCCGCCTGCAGTGCGCCTTGGAGAGGGTTTAAAACGACCGAATTTCTGAATCAATCCCCATTGCGTTTTACGTCAGGGTTTTAAATTGTGGACTACACAATCGAGAACTACAACGGTCGTCGCGTACTGACGTCACTTCAACACACCACGAAGCGTCGTTGGATTTTTATTTTATTCACATTTACCGCCGTAGCGCTATGTTAAATCCACAATACTCCCGCGTTTTACCGAAACCTGTAGGAACCCGTGAACATTTTAACAGTGTAAAATAATTCATTATGATTTCATTCTATTTTGATTAAATAATTGTGAGTGACGGTTTTTTTATTGTTAGCAACACACAGAGACACTGGAGAGACACTGGAGAGACACCGAATCCCGCCTTGTTTCTCTTCAGTTCTGCTCCAATGTTTCTCCACTAGGCGGCAAACTTCTGTTCAGTCTCAGCCCAGAGCGGAGCTGGGGTTAATTACCGCCCCCTGCTGGCCCGGCGTGTGAACTACAAAAACTGGAACCTCAAACCACTGAAAATATAGACACATTACATTTGTTTTTACTCCCTTTATTCATGAGTTGACCTCTAAGATCTAAGACTTTTTCTATGTGCGCAAAAGGCTTTTTTCCTCTCAGATAAATCTCTGTTAGTGAGCAGTTCTTTGCTGATAGTCCATCCACCTCACATCTGTGGGTAATCTGTGCTCACTAACACGGATCTGCACAAGTTTGTGAACAATATACGAGAGAAAAAGTCTATAGAAAAAGTCTTAGATCCTTGAGGTCGAGGTCAGCTCGAGCAACAACAAAAGTGTTGCGTTTATATTTTTGTCGATTCATTCATTATCTGTAACCCTTATCCAGTTCAGGGTCGCGGTGGGTCCAGACCCTACCTGGAATCATTGGGCGCAAGGCGGGGAATACACCCTGGAGGGGGCGCCAGTCCTTCACAGGGCAACACACACTCACACACTCACACCTACGGACACTTTGGAGTCACCAATCTATTTTTGTCCATTCCACCTTAAATACTCCAGCTGTGGCTTTTTAAACGGTCCACTGAGTTAATCTCCGCTAACTGAGGGCCACTGTGGTCCAGTAAATTTGATTGATCTATGACTCTTTTTAACCCCTGCTCTCCTCTCACTCTCTGGGTTAAGGTGGAAATTTGGAATTAGAAACGGAATCTGAGAATTTTATTTAAATGTGTGTTTTAATGTCAGAGAAAGTCACTGATTCTGACAGAGATTCAGAGAATAAGAGAAATGCAAACCCCACCTGAACTGCAGAGAATATTTATTATTTATTTATTGGATTTTAATTACATTGAATACAATAATCTCACTCTCAGATACGTACAGTTTATCATTTCTCTGGGTGACATTTACCAGCGGAGACTCAGTTCTGTACATTTTACTGGGATTTAATGTATTCATTAAATTCATTAAACATTATGTGATAAACACAGCCTCAGGACATAAAGCATAAAGAATAAATCTATTAATCAGCAAAACATTTCTCTGATGGTCCTCGTGTGGAATGTTGTCACTCATTCAATACTTTTAGGTTCATATTTGGTGCTTTATTTGTCAATATTTTAAAACTATTAAACATTTTCTCTGCATCACTGATGTTGACACCTGTCTGTGTCTCAGCTGCGTTCAATAAAGCTTTACATTCAAACTTTTGACAGGAATTGCATAAGTCCCGTAAACTGCGAGACTGCGAGGGTCCCTGTTCTCAGGTTGTTTATAAAGTGGTGCTCATTAGCGCCCTCTATGCATCCTTCCTGACACCAGTGTCTGCACTCAGAGGGGGGTCCATCTGAGAGGACGTGTGCATCGTGGGGGAGTTCGGCCCCAAGGAGGTCAGCACTGGGTCTGGGAGCAGGAGAAATACAGGCAGAGCAGCACAAAGCTGTCCACCAGCAGGAGGCAGTACACACAGCGCTGCGTGCGAAGACGTCTGGCCTTTGGCTGCAGAAGCAGCGCCGCTAACAGCAGGAAGAAAATGAAGATGTTGAGAATGAGGAAGAGGCGGGTGTAGGTGGAGCTGAATGAGTCGGCCCCGCCCACGGTCGTCATGACTTGAAGCTCGTTATATCTGCGGCCGTTAAACCCGCTCTCCTTCCCTGGCCTGCGGGGGACGCTGTAGTCGACAAGAGCCGCGCCCCCGTCCTCTTCGGGAACGTCGTCATATTCGCCTCGTCTTTCCATCTGACTCCGCCTCTGATTCACCTCCATCTGGGTGAAAATATCCGGCAGGTTTTCCGCCAGGCTTCCTGTCCTTGCTCTCTGTTTCTTGGACAAAGTGAGCTTTGTCACAAAGTCAGCACTCTTCCTTTTGTCTGTGAACTTCAGCAGACGCTCTGCAGATTTCTGGAAGTTTCCAGAATCCAGGGCCTTGGCCAGAAGGCGGCGCTCCAGCTGCTGAAACACAGGCTTAATGTGTTGAAGGTTGTCCTCCACTATGTTCACATACTCTTTCACTTCCTCCAGAGGGCGCTCCTGCACAGAGGCTGCCATCTCAAACACTGTCTTCTTCTGGTCCTCTAGCACCATGGCGAACAGAGGCTTGCTGGGTGTGTCTCCTGTGAGCAGGTGGACAGTGAAGGTCTGACTGCTGGTCATCAAAGTAATGACAATCCTCTCAGAATCGCCGCGAAGACTGAAGCTCTGGACGTCAACTCCGGGCCCCAGAAAGACATAAGCCACCCGAGTGTGAGGGAACCTGAGCGGCATTGTCACATTCACGTAGTTGGAGCCGTTGTACGGATTACCATGAGGATAAGCGTAGTAGCCGGTCACTGCTTTCTCGCTTCCCCCTGTGTCGTCCAGCCACAACATTTTGTACACGTCCGGACCGTTCTGAACGAAGGCCCCGTGGATGTTCCCGGCGGCCGTGGGGTGGAAGGGTCTGTCCGTGTTGTGGAAGAAAGTGCTGACTCTGCGGATGGGACTGTCTGACCACAGATGAACATGGTCGACGAGCAGCAGGAGCTCGGGCCGCAGCAGCAGCAGGTTCCTCTGGACGCTCCTGACCTTCATCTGAGGGCTGTAGGCCGACTTCGCCTCACCACGGATAAATACCAAGCCCTGACGTTCCAAAGCTGCCTCCACGCGTCCCTGACAATCCGCCGCCATTCCGTCCTTATACTTTGACCACTTGGACTTACAGGTCTCTGTCACCTGCCCCTCCCATGGAGCGAAGCATGTCGCGGCCGCCGAGGGCCCGAACAACAACGCGTTGTTGAGGAAGGTGAACTTGGGGCCATACAGGGCCTCTGTGATGAAGGGGAAGCCCCCAGGGGCGAAGGTGAAGGAGTTCTGATCCGGATGCTCATGTCCGGCATTGAAGTTTCTCCAGCCCTGGACCCAGTCGCGGTACTTTCTCCGGTGAACGATGTCGAAGATGGCGCGGCCGCCCAGTTTTCCCGACTTAAACGATAGGAAAGAGTGGTTCCTCTGCACAGGAAGTGAGGCACCGTATGTCACCACACCCCAGTCCTCAAAAAAATGCAGCCGTGGCGTCCTGAAGTCAGGGGGGGGCCGGGCTGGGAGGGAGGGGTCAAACCTGACACAGGGAGAGACAGAGAGAGACCCCCATCAGACACTCAGTTGTACTGCAGTTTTGTGTGTGTGTGTTTGTGGGCATGCCTGTGTGTGTGTGTTTGTGGGCGTGCCTGTGTGCGTGCGTGTGTGGGTGTGCGTGTACATGCGTGTGTGTGATTGTGGGTGCATGCGTGCGTGCAAGCGTGTGTGTGTGTGCATGTGTGCGTGTGTGCCTGTATACACGTATGTGTGTGTGTGTGTGTTTGTGCATGCGTGCGTGTGTGTGTGTGTGTGCGTGCATGTGTGTATGTTTGTGGGCGTGCCTGTGTGTGTGTTTGCATGCGAGCGCTCATGTGTGTGTGTGTGTTTTTGAGCATGCCTGTGTCCATGCGTGTGTGTGCATGCATGCGTGTGTTTGTGTGTGTGCATGCGTGTGTGCCTGTATGCACATGTGTGTGTGTGTGTGTGTGTGCGCGCGGTGCGTTTCTGCATGCGTGTGTGTGCGTGCATGTGTGTGTATGTTTGTGGGCGTGCCTTTGTGCGTGTGTGTTTGCATGCATATGTGCATGCGAGTGTGTGTTTGTGTGTGTGCATGCGTGTGTGCCTGTATGCACATGTGCGTGTGCATGTGTGTGTGCGTGTCTGTGTGCATGCGTGCATGCGTGTGTGTGCATGTGTGTGCGTAAGTGTGTGTGTGTGTTTGTGTCTGTGTGTGTGCGTGCATGTGTGCCTGTATACATATGTGTGTGTGTGAGGTGCGTGTATGTGTGCGTGCGTGCATGTGTGTGTGCATGCGTGTGTGTGTGTCTGTGTGTGTGTGTGTGTGTGTGTGTTTGCATGCATGTGTGCATGCGTACGTTTGTGTGTGTGTGTGTGCATGCATGTGTGTGTGTGTTTTTGGGCTTACCTTTGTGCGTGCATGTATGTGTGCATGTGTGTGCGTATGTGTGTGCATGCGTGCGTGTGAGCGTGTGTGTACATGTGTGTGTGTGTGTGCCTGTATGCACATGTGTGTGTGTGTGTGCGCAGTGCGTTTCTGCATGCCTGCGTGTGTGTGTGCGTGCGTGCATGTGTGTGTATGTTTGCGGGCGTGCCTTTGTGCGTGCGTGTGTGTGTTTGCATGCGTGCGTGTGTTTGTGTGTGCATGCGTGCGAGCGTGTGTATGTGTTTGTGTGTGTGCATGTGTGTGTGTGTGTGTGTGTGCGTGCGTGCGTGTGCCTGTATGCACATGTGTGTGTGCACATGTGTGTGTGCGGTGCGTGTGTGCGTGTCTGTGTGCATGTGTGCGCGTAAATGTGTGTGTGTGTGTTTGTGTGTGTGTGCGTGCATGTGTGTGTGTGTGCCTGTATGCACATGTGTGTGTGTGTGTGCATGCGTGCGTGCATGTTTGTGCCTGTATGCACATGTGTGTGTGCATGTGTGTGTGCGGTGCGTGTCTGTGTGCATGCGCGCATGCGTGTGTGTGCGTGTAAGTGTGTGTGTGTGTGTTTGTGTGTGTGCGTGCATGTGTGTGCGTAAGTGTGTGTGTGTGTGAGGTGCGTGTATGTGTGCGCGCGCATATGTGCGTGCGTGCATGTGTGTGTGTGTGTGTATCCGTGCATGTGCATAAGTGTGTGTGTGTGTTTGTGTTACCATATGAACTCAGTGTGTAGAGTACACCAGCGCTGTCCCTTGCCGGCTTGCCCAGGTCCATCCTGGATGCGGTTCTGTCGGATCTGTTGTGCAAGCCAGTTTCCACTGCCGTTCCTCAGCACGTAGCGGTCCAGGAATGCCAGCTGACTCTCGGGGCCATAGAACCAGTTAAAGTTAGAGTCCGCAATCGCCACTGTCCTCTGGAACCCTGCTCAACACACACACACACACACACAGTACAATACACAGTTTACAATAGCAAATTATGTATGAGTTTGTATGTGTGTGAGTGAGTGTGTGTGTGTGTGTGTGTGTGTGTGTGTGTACCAGGCAGGATGGTCCTGTACATAAAGCTGAAGTGCTGGAGGAGCCAAGGGTGCTGCAGGTGGGAGATGGAGAAGTGTCTCTGGACAAGGAAGATGTACTGGAAGAGAGATCGTGTCGAGTAAGAACCATACGCCACGCCTTCGTAAAGAGAACCGTCTTCAATGTTCTGCAGCAGAACCAGAGACTTCTCCATAATCCTCAGAACATGCTTCGTCCACAGGTACGACTCCTGCAGGTAACCTACACACACACACACACACACACATGCACGCACAGGGTTATGTTAATGTGAGTCCACACACACAGGCTGTTTCAGGGACAGACCAGTGTTAGTCTGCAGGTGGGGACTATGTTCCTGGACTTGGATGAAGTCTGGTCTCAGTCAGTTTTTGCAACTCACACTGGGCCCTGTTCACTATGTAGTGCACTATTCTCGGGCTCCACAATTTTTTGTCTGAGAGTGGACACTTATCATTGCACTCAGTGAAATGCATAACTCTATATTACATTACATGCACTAGGCCTTATAGTGCACTATGTAGTGAAGAACATAGGGAATAATAAATAGGGATATTGTGAGTTTATTCTACAGAGGAACTGTCTGATTCACTTGTGTTTCTGGTGCTACTTAGTGACCTACATAATGCTCACTAGAGAGCACACTACGAATGAAGGAGTAGGGAGCCACTGGGGATTTAGAGAATGAGAAGTTATGAGTGAGTGTACGCTGATGTGTGTGTGTGTGAGAGAGAGAGCAAGAGAGAGTGTGTGCGATGTGATGTGCTGAGTCAGCACTGTTCTGGCCATTTCCAAGTAAAGGACAAAGCTGTGGTCAGCGCTTCAGAGCAAACATATAAAAAACATATTAATCTCCACAGTTACACACAGTGTGTGTGCGCGCGCGCGTGTGTGTGTGTGTGTGTGTGTGCACTGACAGTTATGTATGTGTGTAAGCACTCACTGTACCCGGTCAGCTAAAGGTCATTATAGATCAGAATGGTCCAGTACAGAACAGTCCAGTCTGGTTAGGGACAGGCCACAGTAGCATACACTCAGAACCGAAAGAGAACTCTAGATTGTGAGGCAGACAGACCTTGGTTCATGAGCAGCAGGCAGCCGGTGAGCAGGGCGACGCAGTTGGTGGGCTGGTGGTTGTGGAGGAACTGGAAGCCCCAGCCACGGTGTGAGGATGTCTCGAACATGTAGTGGGTCACATTCCCAATCACCTGCAAGAACCGGTTCTGCTGAGACGGGCTCAGGAACTCATACAGGAAATCATACGCAGTGGCAAAGCCCACCAGAGAGTGAGCCACTGGAACCTCATCCCACGGAGAGTCCTTTACCAGCCTGGAGTACACAAACACAAACACACACAGAGAGATTAACACACTGTCCTCTACAAACACAGACAAAAGAATGAATGAAGGAATAGGTTTTTATAAATAAAGACTCAGTCTGCAGTGTTTAAATGTTTAAAAATAAAGACTCAGTCTGCAGTGTTTAAATGTTTATAAATAAAGACTCAGTCTGCAGTGTTTAAATGTTTAAAAATAAAGACTCAGTCTGTAGTGTTTAAATGTTTAAAAATAAAGACTCAGTCTGCAGTGTTTAAATGTTTATAAATAAAGACTCAGTCTGCAGTGTTTAAATGTTTAAAAAAAAGACTCAGTCTGTAGTGTTTAAATGTTTATAAATAAATACTCAGTCTACAGTGTTTAAATGTTTATAAATAAAGACTCAGTCTGTAGTGTTTAAATGTTTATAAATAAAGACTCAGTCTACAGTGTTTAAATGTTTATAAATAAAGACTCAGTCTGTAGTGTTTAAATGTTTATAAATAAAGACTCAGTCTACAGTGTTTAAATGTTTATAAATAAAGACTCAGTCTGCAGTGTTTAAATGTTTATAAATAAAGACTCAGTCTAGTGTTTAAATGTTTATAAATAAAGACTCAGTCTGCAGTGTTTAAATGTTTAAAAATAAAGACTCAGTCTGTAGTGTTTAAATGTTTATAAATAAATACTCAGTCTACAGTGTTTAAATGTTTATAAATAAAGACTCAGTCTGTAGTGTTTAAATGTTTATAAATAAAGATTCAGTCTACAGTGTTTAAATGTTTATAAATAAAGACTCAGTCTGTAGTGTTTAAATGTTTATAAATAAAGACTCAGTCTGCAGTGTTTAAATGTTTATAAATAAAGACTCAGTCTACAGTGTTTAAATGTTTATAAATAAAGACTCAGTCTGTAGTGTTTAAATGTTTATAAATAAAGACTCAGTCTGCAGTGTTTAAATGTTTATAAATAAAGACTCAGTCTACAGTGTTTAAATGTTTATAAATAAAGACTCAGTCTGCAGTGTTTAAATGTTTATAAATAAAGACTCAGTCTGCAGTGTTTAAATGTTTATAAATAAAGACTCAGTCTGCAGTGTTTAAATGTTTATAAATAAAGACTCAGTCTACAGTGTTTAAATGTTTATAAATAAAGACTCAGTCTGCAGTGTTTAAATGTTTATATATAAAGACTCAGTCCGCAGTGTTTAAATGTTTATAGATAAAGACTCAGTCTGTAGTGTTTAAATGTTTATAAATAAAGACTCAGTCTGCAGTGTTTAAATGTTTATAAATAAAGACTCAGTCTGTAGTGTTTAAATGTTTATAAATAAAGACTCAGTCTGCAGTGTTTAAATGTTTATAAATAAAGACTCAGTCTAGTGTTTAAATGTTTAAAAATAAAGACTCAGTCTGTAGTGTTTAAATGTTTATAAATAAAGACTCAGTCTACAGTGTTTAAATGTTTATAATGTTTATAAATAAAGACTCAGTCTACAGTGTTTAAATGTTTATAAATAAAGACTCAGTCTGCAGTGTTTAAATGTTTATAAATAAAGACTCAGTCTGTAGTGTTTAAATGTTTATAAATAAAGACTCAGTCTGCAGTGTTTAAATGTTTATAAATAAAGATTCAGTCTACAGTGTTTAAATGTTTATAAATAAAGACTCAGTCTGCAGTGTTTAAATGTTTATATATAAAGACTCAGTCTGCAGTGTTTAAATGTTTATAAATAAAGACTCAGTCTGCAGTGTTTAAATGTTTATAAATAAAGACTCAGTCTGTAGTGTTTAAATGTTTATAAATAAAGACTCAGTCTGCAGTGTTTAAATGTTTACAAATAAAGACTCAGTCTACAGTGTTTAAATGTTTATAAATAAAGACTCAGTCTGCAGTGTTTAAATGTTTATAAATAAAGACTCAGTCTACAGTGTTTAAATGTTTATAAATAAAGACTCAGTCTGCAGTGTTTAAATGTTTATAAATAAAGACTCAGTCCGCAGTGTTTAAATGTTTATAAATAAAGACTCAGTCTGTAGTGTTTAAATGTTTATAAATAAAGACTCAGTCTGCAGTGTTTAAATGTTTACAAATAAAGACTCAGTCTGTAGTGTTTAAATGTTTATAAATAAAGATTCAGTCTACAGTGTTTAAATGTTTATAAATAAAGACTCAGTCTGTAGTGTTTAAATGTTTATAAATAAAGACTCAGTCTGCAGTGTTTAAATGTTTATAAATAAAGACTCAGTCTACAGTGTTTAAATGTTTATAAATAAAGACTCAGTCTGTAGTGTTTAAATGTTTATAAATAAAGACTCAGTCTGCAGTGTTTAAATGTTTATAAATAAAGACTCAGTCTACAGTGTTTAAATGTTTATAATGTTTATAAATAAAGACTCAGTCTACAGTGTTTAAATGTTTATAAATAAAGACTCAGTCTGCAGTGTTTAAATGTTTATAAATAAAGACTCAGTCTGCAGTGTTTAAATGTTTATAAATAAAGACTCAGTCTGCAGTGTTTAAATGTTTATAAATAAAGACTCAGTCTACAGTGTTTAAATGTTTATAAATAAAGACTCAGTCTGCAGTGTTTAAATGTTTATATATAAAGACTCAGTCCGCAGTGTTTAAATGTTTATAGATAAAGACTCAGTCTGTAGTGTTTAAATGTTTATAAATAAAGACTCAGTCTGCAGTGTTTAAATGTTTATAAATAAAGACTCAGTCTGTAGTGTTTAAATGTTTATAAATAAAGACTCAGTCTGCAGTGTTTAAATGTTTATAAATAAAGACTCAGTCTAGTGTTTAAATGTTTAAAAATAAAGACTCAGTCTGTAGTGTTTAAATGTTTATAAATAAAGACTCAGTCTACAGTGTTTAAATGTTTATAATGTTTATAAATAAAGACTCAGTCTACAGTGTTTAAATGTTTATAAATAAAGACTCAGTCTGCAGTGTTTAAATGTTTATAAATAAAGACTCAGTCTGTAGTGTTTAAATGTTTATAAATAAAGACTCAGTCTGCAGTGTTTAAATGTTTATAAATAAAGATTCAGTCTACAGTGTTTAAATGTTTATAAATAAAGACTCAGTCTGCAGTGTTTAAATGTTTATATATAAAGACTCAGTCTGCAGTGTTTAAATGTTTATAAATAAAGACTCAGTCTGCAGTGTTTAAATGTTTATAAATAAAGACTCAGTCTGTAGTGTTTAAATGTTTATAAATAAAGACTCAGTCTGCAGTGTTTAAATGTTTACAAATAAAGACTCAGTCTACAGTGTTTAAATGTTTATAAATAAAGACTCAGTCTGCAGTGTTTAAATGTTTATAAATAAAGACTCAGTCTACAGTGTTTAAATGTTTATAAATAAAGACTCAGTCTGCAGTGTTTAAATGTTTATAAATAAAGACTCAGTCCGCAGTGTTTAAATGTTTATAAATAAAGACTCAGTCTGTAGTGTTTAAATGTTTATAAATAAAGACTCAGTCTGCAGTGTTTAAATGTTTACAAATAAAGACTCAGTCTACAGTGTTTAAATGTTTATAAATAAAGACTCAGTCTACAGTGTTTAAATGTTTATAAATAAAGACTCAGTCTGCAGTGTTTAAATGTTTATAAATAAAGACTCAGTCCGCAGTGTTTAAATGTTTATAAATAAAGACTCAGTCTACAGTGTTTAAATGTTTATAAATAATGTTTATAAATAAAGACCCAGTCTGTAGTGTTTAAATGTTGCTGTTTCCAAGATTCTACTGTGTTACACTTTGTAGAACCTTAACTATAACTATATACATTTGTATATTTAAATGTTTATTTCCTCCTTAGGGTTTAAAATTGTTACCCAGGCTTTGGCAAAACAAAGGTAACTGTTTTGTTGCACAATAAAACACCAAGAATTGAATTGAGAGTGAGTTCTCTTTGTGAAGATCTCTAGCCTAACCCTAACTCTAGTCCTAAACCCTAGTCCTAGCTCTAGAGATGAGACGTTTGTGAGACAGAGGAGAACGCTCTGAGACTCAGGGTTTAAGGCTGAAAGTGATAAACAGGAAACGCATTGTCACTGAGGAAAGATCACTCTACTGCGGAACAGAAACCAGAAGCAGCGTTCCATACACACAAACACACTCAGCTCCACTAAATACAACCATCCCTTCATCTGAACATTTTACTGAGGCTTTAAATGAATGACTGCAGACAGTGAGCGGAAATAAGAGATTAATAACAGATTAATAAACAGATGATTTAACTGATTTAATAAACATCTTATTAAACAGAGATTAATAAAGAGAGATGAATAAATCCAGATTAATCCTGTGGAGTGTGTGTGAGGGTCCGTACCAGTCCGGCTGCGCTGCCATCCGCTCCATGTACTCGCGGGCATAGTCGAGCGCACCGGCGCGGTGTGGGTACAGGAGGCAGAACATGGCGAACAGGCCCAGGTTGTTCCCGTAGATCTCGTTCCAGCGGGCGCTGAATTGGGCGGGGCTCCAGGGGGGCAGGTACTCCTCCGGACGCTCCAGCATTTCCTCGGCCGCATCACGGATTCTCCGGGCCAGCTCCGCGTGGGTGGTCAGGGTGGCACCCTGCAGCGCCTCCACATCCTTGCGCCCAAAGTACAGCATCGGGTGGCTGTCATAGTTCCCCCCCAGGAACGGGATAAGCTCCTCCAGGTTAGAATCAGCCCAGACCCCCGCACAGCACAGCAGCCACAGGGAGTTTATGAAGAACACGGTAGGAGAGCCTCGAGTGTATGAACTCATCCCAGCATCAGACACACATCAGACACACCGCCGCTCTGACAGGGAAGGACACACACACCGCCGCTCTGACAGGGAAGGACACACACACCGCCGCTCTGACAGGGAAGGACACACACACCGCCGCTCTGACAGGGAAGGACACACACACCGCCGCTCTGAAAGGGAAGCGCACACACACCTTAATTAATCTCCTTCTAAATGTTGGCAAATGTTTTTTGTAATGATTAATTTTATTGTGTTTCTGTGTGTGTGTGTGTGTGTGTGTCTACGCGTCTGCGTGTGTGTGTGTGTTCATAAGTGCAAGTGTGTGTTTTGGTGTAAGTTTCAGTGTGTGTGTTTCTTTGTGTCTGCTTGTGTGTTTGTGTGTGTGTGTGTGTGCGTGTGTGTGTGGTGTCTCCACATATTTTTACAACAACCACATTCTCCTGTTCCTGAAGGAAACACTTCAACCTTTGACCCTGCATTCCAACGGCTGACACACACACACACACACATCACACAGAAGCACACATCACATACAAACACACAGACACAGAGAAACACACTAGCAAAAACAAATGTCTTTATCTGTGTTTTTCATACATTTTAAAACCTTGTTCATTTGAACACTTTTAGGAAAATCAGAAGAGCACAGAACTAACTTACGACGAGAGGGAGATCCAGACAGAGACCAGGGGACAGTGGATGAAGGGCACAGAGGGATGTAGGACAGAGAGTAAAGGGGACAGGGGGACAGGGGGTGAAGGGGACAGAGGAACAGGGGACAGTAGGTAAAGGGGAGAGAGGGACAGGGGACAGTGGGTAAAGGGGACAGAGGGACGGGGGGCAGTGGGTAAAGGGGACAGAGGGACGGGGGCAGTGGGTAAAGGGGACAGAGGGACTGGGGGCAGTGGGTAAAGGGGACAGAGGGATGGGGGCAGTGGGTGAAGCGGACAGAGGGACAGGGGACAGTGGGTGAAGGGGACAGAGAAACAGGACAGTGGGTAAAGGGGACAGAGGGACAGTGTGTGAAGGGGACAGAGGACAGTGGGTGAAGGGGACAGAGGAACAGGACAGTGGGTGAAGGGGACAGAGGGACAGTGTGTGAAGGGGACAGAGGACAGTGGGTGAAGGGGACAGAGGGACAGGGGACAGTGGGTGAATGGGACAGAGAAACAGGACAGTGGGTGAAGGGGACAGAGGGACAGTGTGTGAAGGGGACAGAGGACAGTGGGTGAAGGGGACAGAGGAACAGGACAGTGGGTAAAGGGGACAGAGGGACGGGGCAGTGGGTGAAGGGGACAGAGGGACAGGGGACAGGGGACAGTGGGTGAAGGGGACAGAGGAACAGGGCACAGAGGGACAGGGGCCAGTGTGTAAAGGGGACAGAGGGACGAGGGGACAGAAGCACAGGGGACAGTGGGTGAAGGGGACAGAGGGATGAGGGGCAGTGGGTTAAGTGGACAGAGGGATGAGGGGCAGTGGGTGAAGCGGACAGAGACAGGGGACAGTGGATGAAGGGGACAGAGGGACAGGGAACAGTGGATGAAGGGGACAGAGGGACAGGGAACAGTGGGTGAAGGGGACAGAGGGACAGGGAACAGTGGGTGAAGGGGACAGAGGGACGGGAAACAGTGGGTGAAGGGACAGAGAGACAGGGAACAGTGGGTGAAGGGGACAGAGGGACAGGGGGCAGAGGGACAGGGAACAGTGGGTGAAGGGGACAGAGGGACAGGGGACAGTGTGTGAA
This sequence comes from Hoplias malabaricus, assembly GCF_029633855.1. Taxonomy (NCBI): domain Eukaryota; kingdom Metazoa; phylum Chordata; class Actinopteri; order Characiformes; family Erythrinidae; genus Hoplias; species Hoplias malabaricus. Next base: position 47,433,118 of record NC_089806.1, on the reverse strand, counting down.
GGGGACAGAGGGACAGAGGAACAGGGGACAGTGGGTGAAGGGGACAGAGGGACAGGGGACAGAGGAACAGGGCACAGAGGGACAGGGGACAGAGGAACAGGGCACAGAGGGACAGGGGACAGAGGGACAGGGGACAGAGGGACAGGGGACAGAGGAACAGGGCACAGAGGGACAGGGGACAGTGGGTGAAGGGGACAGAGGGACAGGGAACAGTGGGTGAAGGGGAGAGAGGAACAGGGGACAGTGGGTGAAGGGGAGAGAGGGATGAGGGGCAGTGGGTGAAGGGGACAGAGGGACGGGAAACAGTGGGTGAAGGGACAGAGAGACAGGGAACAGTGGGTGAAGGGGACAGAGGGACAGGGGGCAGAGGGACAGGGAACAGTGGGTGAAGGGGACAGAGGGACAGGGGACAGTGGGTGAAGGGGACAGAGGGACAGAGGAACAGGGGACAGTGGGTGAAGGGGACAGAGGGACAGGGGACAGAGGAACAGGGCACAGAGGGACAGGGGACAGAGGAACAGGGCACAGAGGGACAGGGGACAGAGGAACAGGGCACAGAGGGACAGGGGACAGTGGGTGAAGGGGACAGAGGGACAGGGAACAGTGGGTGAAGGGGACAGAGGGACAGGGGGCAGAGGGACAGGGAACAGTGGGTGAAGGGGACAGAGGGACAGGGGACAGTGGGTGAAGGGGACAGAGGGACAGAGGAACAGGGGACAGTGTGTGAAGGGGACAGAGGGACAGGGGACAGAGGAACAGGGCACAGAGGGACAGGGGACAGAGGAACAGGGCACAGAGGGACAGGGGACAGAGGGACAGGGGACAGAGGAACAGGGCACAGAGGGACAGGGGACAGTGGGTGAAGGGGACAGAGGGACAGGGAACAGTGGGTGAAGGGGAGAGAGGAACAGGGGACAGTGGGTGAAGGGGAGAGAGGGATGAGGGGCAGTGGGTGAAGGGGACAGAGGGATGGGGGACAGAGGGTGAAGGGTACAGAGGGTCGGGGGAGAGTGGGTGAAGTGGACAGAGGGACGGGGGACAGAGGAACAGGGGACTGAGGGATGGGGGACAGAGGGTGAAGGGGAGAGAGGAGGAACAGGGGATAGAGGGACGGGGGACAGAGGAACAGGGGACAGAGGGACGGGGGACAGTGGGTGAAGGGGACAGAGGGATGGGGGACAGAGGGTGAAGGGTACAGAGGGTTGGGGGAGAGTGGGTGAAGTGGACAGAGGGACGGGGGACAGAGGAACAGGGGACAGAGGGTGAAGGGGAGAGAGGAACAGGGGACAGAGGGATGGGGGACAGAGGAGCAGGGGACAGTGGGTGAAGGGGACAGAGTGTGAAGGGGAGAGAGGAACAGGGGACTGAGGGACAGGGGACAGAGGGACGGGGGACAGAGGAACAGGGGACAGTGGGTGAAGGGGACAGAGGGTGAAGGGGAGAGAGGAACAGGGGACTGAGGGATGGGGGACAGAGGGTGAAGGGGAGAGAGGAACAGGGGACAGAGGGACGGGGGACAGAGGAACAGGGGACAGTGGGTGATGCGATGTCGGTCAGAACGCAGCTGCTGCTAGATCAGGATTATAACATGAACTTGAGTTTCTGCTGTAGTCAGAGACTGTGTAGTTGTGGTGAGTTGTGGTGAGTTTTGGTAATATTTACCTTTAGAGAGAGTTCTGTTCTGGTCCTGGTTCTGATCCTGGATCTGGTTGTGGAATCAGAGCGGGTCGATGACAGTGCGATCAGCTGTGAGTGATAGCCTCAGTGTGCTGTGAGTCTGAAGGCTCTGAGACACTGGAGCTTTAAGAACGAAAGATTCCTGGAGAAAATGAACCACTGTGACGTAAACCTTGTTTCTCCAACAAAAACACTCTGCTCGGCTTGGCTCACCTCCGCTCGGATCTGAGGGTCCGGACCGACTGACCTCACACACACACACAGCTGACCTCGTCTGAAGACTAGAGACAAGCTCAGTCCTGCCTGGAGCAGCTGCCCGTGAAGATCAGACAGCAGCGTCCACCGAGAGACACAGAGAGACTGTCGGAGAAATGGGATCAGATGCAGAGAGACACAAAGAGACAGTAGCCAAATGAGATGAAGTTTGCTGAAAAGTGACAGCAGCAGGAGTCCACTAGTAAAGCTGCTCTCACTCAGGTCCTCTCACGGAGACTGGAGACTTCCTGCACTTTCAAGCAGAGTTTCAGCAGCAGCTTTAACACAGGAACCGGGGGGATGGGGAGGGCCAGGGGAGGGGGAAGTGGGAGGGCCAGGACTTAGGGAAGGTGGGAGGGGGGCCAGGGGGCAGAGGGGAGGGGGAAGTTTGGGGCTGAGGGGAGGGGGCCGGGGGAGCAGAATGGAGGGCGTTAAACAGACCTTCCTTCTTTCACTTCACTCACTGCTCTGTGGAATCCGACCTGCGGGGGACGCCGCTCCACCCAGATCTCGAGCAAAGCATGAGGAACAACCGGGCTCTCCAGTTCTGGAACACCTCCACACCTCCACAAATGCATACATGCACATACAAACACAGAAAATCACACCCACAAGCACACACACAACATCACACACAAACACTCCACGCATGTTGAAAACTGAACCTTCCTCATTTACGAATAAACTTCCGGCTAAATGAAAACTGTCAAAGTGCTCCGTCACGGTCCCTTGGCTCGGATTAGAGCGCTGAATTTACATCAATCTTCATCTGTTACTTCTCTTTATTCTCTCTCTCTCTCCCTCTCTCTCTCTCTCTCTGACACATACACACTTCCCTCTCTCACTTCTTACTTTTTAATGCATTTAATTTTTTAATATTTAAAATCCCCCATTGAAATGATTGGTGGAATGCTGGAGATTCAAATGATTGTTTATTATGTCACAACAGAGCACTGAGTTTCACAGACACAGCACATACGCACGGCCCCACTTCTCTCTGCTCTCTCACTCCTCTCCTCTCTCTCTCTTTCTCTCTCTCTCTGTTCTTCTGCTCATCACTGCTCTCTCTTTCCCTCAATCCCTCTCCCTTGCTCACTCACTGGCTCCCTGTAGCTGCCTGCATCAGGTTTAAAAATTTCCTGCTGCCTACAAAGCCAAGAACGGACCAGTCCCTCCCTCCTCATGCAGCGGCTCACGGCTCTCGTTTTCTGTGCTCTTTTCTGTTTTTACTTACTGTTTACCTGTGCATTTGGGGTACATTGGCTTTGACAAACATCTTGTCAATGTCCATCAATGTCTTGTGGACATTGATAACCGGCACAAGATACTGGTTTTGAGTGAGATTTACCACACTCACAACATTCCAGATGAACTAGCTAGACCGCCGGGTTCACCGTGGATTGTTTTTGGTTCCAGAAAGTGTTGCAGACAGCGCAGAGAGAAAGCAAAAGCAGAGCTGCAGGTCCGACCAGTTGCTAAGACTAAGGAACCAGCCACACAGGCCACCCTTGCCAATCCTGGACAACCTAAAATTACAACTTGCTAGAAATTGCTTGTGCCCTGATTAGCAAGGATACTCCATGGTAGCATACAGCTAATAGGTTGCAATCTGTTCTGCGGCGATCGGACTGAGGGCTCTGGTAAGAGCCGGGGAGGGGGGGCTCTGTATTTACTTGCATGAAGGCTGGTGCAACAACTGCATGATCAAAGAAATGCATTGCTCTCCAGAACTTGAATACATGTCTGTAAGAGGTCAGCCTTTTTTTAACCAAGAGAGCTAACGGCAGTGATCATCATAGCTGTCTACGTTCCACTCAGCGTTAACGTTAGAACGGCACTCTCTCTCCTGCTGAATGCCATAAACAAACAGCAGGGGGCCCACCCCAATGGCATTGATGTCATAGCTGGAGACTTTAATAAGGCCAACTTGAAGACCATACTCCCGAAATTCCACCAGAATATCAAGTGCCTAACTAGAGGGGAAAATGTTCTTGAAGATGTGTTCTCCAGCATAAATCATGCCAGTCGGTTGACCTTACTCTGCTGCTTACCCCAGGATACACCCAGGATACACCTCCCTCAGACGAAGACCCAGGCCTGCCACAAAGACTATTACAATTTGGCCTGGAAACACACTCCTTGAACTACAGGACTGTTTATAACTCATGGACTGGGACTTATTTGACCCCCAGGACATGAAAACATTAGCAATTTCCCAATACGTGTTCTTGTCTGTACTTGTGTTCTAGTGTTCTTGGGATATGTCATCAGTCTCAGCCCAAGTACTGTTCCATTTAAAAATCCACATTTAGCCAAGTATAGTTCAAATTCCCAGATGTGTTCTAGCTTTGCCCATAATATCGAAGATGCACTGGAACGTGACTACTTGAGACTTGAGGGTCAGATATCCCAGAATGCATTTTGTACCCTACAAAACATCTCAAACTTCAGAGGTTGTGAATTAGCAACAGGAGAGAGGAGCTCAACTGCTTCTTCACTTTTTCTGAGACACCACAGCAGTACTCACCCGCTCCAGCCTTGCCCCACCACAGCACCCACCCTGCTGGCCCAGATGGAGTACCTGGTAAGGTGCGCAGAACAGGTGCCTACCAGCTCCAATCTTCACCAGGATTCTTAAACTCTCCCTGGCCCAAGCAGTCATCCCCCAGTTCTTAAAACCTGCCACAATCTTCCCAGTAACAAAGAAGTCATCTACAGGCATCTCAAATGATTACCGCCCTATTGCCCTCACAGCTGTAATCATGAATCGCTGCGAGAGACTGGATCTTCAGCACATTAAAGACTACCCCACCCCCACACACCTTTGATTGACATCGGTTGGCAAACAGATCCACAGAGGACACCATAGCTCTCCACACTGTGCTGAGCCGTCTGGAACAACAGCAGAGCTGTGCTAGGATTCTCTATGTAAACTATAGCTCAGCATTCAATACAATTATCCCACACATTCTGATCACCAAGCTGGATACCCTGGGCCTCCATCCACCCACATGTGCCTTGATAAAAGACTTCATATCCAACTAGCCCCAAACCATGAGGCTTGGCCCCTACCTTTCCTCCACCTGGACACTGCGCGCTAAGTCCCCTCTGTACTGACTCTATACCTACGACTGCTGTCCGACCCTCAACAACAAAACTATCTTCAAATTTGCAGACGATACTACAGTGATTGTATTAATCTCAAAGGGACACGACATTCAGGAAGGCTCAGCAGAGACTACGCTTCCTGAGTGTCCTCTGGAAGAAAAACCTTGACAAAAGTCTGCTGCTAACTTTCTATCGCTCGTCCATTGAGAGCCTCCTAACTTACTGTATCTCAGTATGGTACGGGAGGCAGACAAGAGGAAGTTTCAGAAGGTGATCAAGGCAGCACAGAAGATTGTTGGCTGTCCTTTCCCCTCCCTGATGGACATCTACATCTCCCACTGCCTCTGCAGAGCTCAGAACATCATCGAGGACGGCTCACACCCCGGTTCTAAATGGTTTGAATGTTATCTTTCCCAGGGCCATATCTTTTCTGAACTCTCATATGCACTGATCCCACGCGGACTTGCTTTTCATCTATAACAACAATGTGCAACATATTTATTAGCACCACTGCTGCTGCTACTGTTTGGACTCCCATCCACTGTGCAAGAACTATACCATCAATGTGCAATATATTCTTTCTTTTATATATATGTTTCTATATATTTTTTTACATGTCTATTTGTATATTTCATTAAGCTTTATTTCTTAAAACTTATCTTGGAATATTTTAGTTTCTTTGTAGATTTCTAAATTTGACTTGTACTATAAAAGGAGTAGTTCCTCAATCTCGTTGTACACTCTGTATAATGACAATAAAAATCATCATGTCTTATCAGCTTGACTCGACCTGCCAAGACTCTTCTCAATCCTGGCGCCCAGATGGTGGAACAAACTTCCAATGGCTTCCAACAGCAGACTCTCTCATGGTCTTCAAGTGCAGACTGAACACCCATCTCTTTGTGACCCACTTAAGTGAGTACTAACCATAAGTGCTCACCATAACAGACTTGCACATATTTTTCCATTTATACTGCGCTAAACTCCTTTCTTTCTAGTTTTGAGCACTGAGTAGATGCTGCGTATTGCACTTACTATGTTCTGTTATTTCTTGGTATCAGTGCTGGCACTTGTTCTGGCCACGTCTGAGCTCAGAGAGAGTTTGAATCCTACCCTTTTTTACGAGAGAGGATACACACACTGTCTGAACACTAAGCACTTTTGTGAGTCGCTCTGGCTAAGAGCATCTGCTGAATGTTGTAAATGTAGAATAAACACATACACAGCAATGCAGGAGAACAGCTTTAATTCTGGACATTTATTTGTGCACAGGCGTCTAGAAGAACACACACATACACACCCACACACACACACACAACATACACCATAAACACTGGACACACTTTAAAATCCATCATATGATATGTAGATTCACACAGCCTCAGAAATAAATTCCCCAAAAAGACATTATAAAAAACAAAGGAAAACAATACACTGGGACACAGAGGAGGACGGAAGGTGAAGGACACAGTCGTCTGTGCTGGACTACACCACTACAGCGGGAAGTTACTGCGAGAGCCATTTGATCAGGTACGACATTCACCAGTGAGAGCAGAATGGAGGGCGTTAAACAGACCTTCCTTCTTTCACTTCACTCACTGCTCTGTGGAATCCGACCTGCGGGGGACGCCGCTCCACCCAGATCTCGAGCAAAGCATGAGGAACAACCGGGCTCTCCAGTTCTGGAACACCTCCACACCTCCACAAATGCCTTCATGCACATACAAACACAGAAAATCACACCCACAAGCACACACACAACATCACACACAAACACTCCACGCATGTTGAAAACTGAACCTTCCTCATTTATGAATAAATTTCCGGCTAAATGAAAACTGTCAAAGTGCTCCGTCACAGTCCCTTGGCTCAGATTAGAGCGCTGAGTTTACATCAATCTTCATCTGTTACTTCTCTTTATTCTCTCTCTCTCTCTCTCTCTCTCTGACACACACACACTTCCCTCTCTCACTTCTTACTTTTTAATGCATTTAATTTTTTAATATTTAAAATCACCCATTGAAATGATTGGTGGAATGCTGGAGATTCAAATTGTTGTCTGTTATGTCTCACAGACACAGCACATACGCACGGCCCCACTCCTCCCTGCTCTCTCAGTCCTCTCCTCTCTCTCTCTGCTCATCACTCCTCTGTCTTTCCCTCAATCCCTCTCCCTTGCTCACTCACTGGCTCCCTGTAGCTGCCTGCATCAGGTTTAAAAATTTCCTGCTGCCTACAAAGCCAAGAACGGACCAGTCCCTCCCTCCTTAAGGCAACGGTCAAGAGTCGGGCCGCACCTCAAGCCCTTTGAGGTGTACAGCTATAGGTAACATCCAAGATGGCGACTCACGACTCTCGTTTTCTGAGCTCTTTTCTATTTTTACTTACTGTTTACCTGTGCATTTGGGGTACATTGGCTTTGACAAACATCTTGTCAATGTCCATCAATGTCTTGTGGACATTGGTAACCGGCACAAGATACTGGTTTTGAGTGACTTTTACCACACTCACAACATTCCAGATGAACTAGCTAGACCGCCGGGTTCACCGTGGATTGTTTTTGGTCCAGAAAGTGTTGCAGACAGTGCAGAGAGAAAGCAAAAGCAGAGCTGCAGGTCCGACCAGTTGCTAAGACTAAGGAACCAGCCACACAGGCCACCCTTGCCAATCCTGGACAACCTAAAATTACAACTTGCTAGAAATTGCTTGTGCCCTGATTAGCGAGGATACTCCATGGTAGCATACAGCTAATAGGTTGCAATCTGTTCTGCAGCGATCGGACTGAGGACTCTGGTAAGAGCCGGGGAGGGGGAGCTCTGTATTTACTTGCATGAAGGCTGGTGCAACAACTGCATGATCAAAGAAATGCATTGCTCTCCAGAACTTGAATACATGTCTGTAAGAGGTTAGCCTTTTTTTAACCAAGAGAGCTAATGGCAGTGATCATCATAGCTGTCTACGTTCCACTCAGCGCTAATGTTAGAACGGCACTCTCTCTCCTGCTGAATGCCATAAACAAACAGCAGGGGGCCCACCCCAATGGCATTGATGTCATAGCTGGAGACTTTAATAAGGCCAACTTGAAGACCATACTCCCGAAAATCCACCAGAATATCAAGTGCCTAACTAGAAGGGAAAGCAATACTCACCCGCTCCAGCCTTGCCCCACCACAGCACCCACCCTGTGAGTACCTGGTAAGGTGCGCAGAACAGGTGCCTACCAGCTCCAATCTTCACCAGGATTCTTAAACTCTCCCTGGCCCAAGCAGTCATCCCCCAGTTCTTAAAATCTGCCACAATCTTCCCAGTAACAAAGAAGTCATCTACAGGCATCTCAAATGATTACCGCCCTATTGCCCTCACAGCTGTAATCATGAATCGCTGCGAGAGACTGGATCTTCAGCACATTAAAGACTACCCCACCTCCACACACCCTTGATTGACATCGGTTGGCAAAAAGATCCACAGAGGACACCATAGCTCTCCACACTGTGCTGAGCCGTCTGGAACAACAGCATAGCTATGCTAGGATTCTCTATGTAAACTATAGCTCAGCATTCAATACAATTATCCCACACATTCTGATCACCAAGCTGGATACCCTGGGCCTCAATCCACCCACATGTGCTTTGATAAAAGACTTCATATCCAACTAGCCCCAAACCATGAGGCTTGGCCCCTACCTTTCTGTACTGACTCTGTACTGGACACACTCTGTACTGACTCTGTACTGGACACACTCTGTACTGACTCTATACCTATGACTGCTGTCCGACGCTCAACAAGTGCTGGCACTTGTTCTGGCCGCGTCTTACCTCAGAGGGAGTTTGAATCCTACCCTTTTTTTACGAGAGAGGATACACACACTGTCTGAACACTAAGCACTTTTGTGAGTCGCTCTGGCTAAGAGCATCTGCTGAATGTTGTAAATGTAGAATAAACACATACACAGCAATGCAGGAGAACAGCTTTAATTCTGGACATTTATTTGTGCTCAGGCGTCTAGAAGAACACACACATACACACCCACACACACACAACATACACCATAAACACTGGACACACTTTAAAATCCATCATATGATATGTAGATTCACACAGCCTCAGAAATAAATTCCCCAAAAAGACATTATAAAAAACAAAGGAAAACAATACACTGGGACACAGAGGAGGACGGAAGGTGAAGGACACGGTCGTCTGCGCTGGACTACACCACTACAGCGGGAAGTTACTGCGAGAGCCATTTGATCAGGTACGACATTCACCAGTGAGAGCAGGTTTAACAGCCAATCAGAAACAACGACGAAAAAAGAAGCCAATGAGCACAAACACCACACAAACACTTCAGTAAAGAGTCTACAGTGGAAAACAAAACACACACACCATTCTCTGGTCATTTACAGTACAGTCTGGTCCAATCCAGACCAGACCAGGTTCATCCAGTACTAACCGGAACAGTCCAGTACAAACAACAGTCCAGTACAAACAACATCAGTCAGGCCACATCAGTCCAGTACAGTTCCGTCCACTCCTGTCCACTTCAGTCCAGTACTGTACCGTCCACTTCTGTCCACTTCAGTCCAGTACAGTCCCGCCCACTCCTGTCTACTTCAGTCCAGTACAGTCCCGCCCACTCCTGTCCACTTCAGTCCAGTACAGACTCGTCCAGCCTTGTCCACTTCAGTCTAGTACAGACTCGTCCACTCCTGTCCACTTCAGTCCAGTACAGACTCGTCCACTCCTGTACACTTCAGTCCAGTACAGTCCCGTCCATTCCTGTCCACTTCAGTCCAGTACTGTCCCGTCCATTCCTGTCCACTTCAGTCCAGTACAGACTCGTCCAGTCTTGTCCACTTCAGTCCAGTACAGACCCGTCCATTCCTGTCCACTTCAGTCCAGTACAGTCCCGCCCACTCCTGTTCACTTCAGTCTAGTACAGTCCCGTCCACTCCTGTCCACTTCAGTCCAGTACAGACTCGTCCACTCCTGTCCACTTCAGTCCAGTACAGTCCCGTCCATTCCTGTCCACTTCAGTCCAGTACTGTCCCGTCCACTCCTGTTCACTTCAGTCCAGTACAGACCCGTCCACTCCTGTCCACTTCAGTCCAGTAAAGTCCCGTCCACTCCTGTTCTCTTCAGTCCAGTAAAGTCCCGTCCAGCCTTGTCCACTTCAGTCCACTACAGACCCATCCACACCTGTTCACTTCAGTCCAGTACAGACCCATCCACTCCTGTCCTCTTCAGTCCAGTACAGTCCCGCCAACTCCTGTTCTCTTCAGTCCACTACAGACCCGTCCACACCTGTTCACTTCAGTCCAGTAAAGTCCCGTCCAGCCTTGTCCACTTCAGTCCACTACAGACCCGTCCACACCTGTTCACTTCAGTCCAGTACAGTCCCGCCCACTCCTGTCCACTTCAGTCCAGTACAGACTCGTCCAGCCTTGTCCAGTAAAGTCCAGTACAGACCCGTCCACTCCTGTCCACTTCAGTCCAGTACAGTCCCGCCCACTCCTGTTCACTTCAGTCCAGTACAGTCCCGTCCACTCCTGTCCACTTCAGTCCAGTACAGTCCCGTCCATTCCTGTCCACTTCAGTCCAGTACTGTCCCGTCCACTCCTGTTCACTTCAGCCCAGTACAGTCCCGTCCACACCTGTTCTCTTCAGTCCAGTACAGACTCGTCCACTCCTGTACACTTCAGTCCAGTACAGTCCCGTCCATTCCTGTCCACTTCAGTCCAGTACTGTCCCGTCCATTCCTGTCCACTTCAGTCCAGTACAGACTCGTCCAGTCTTGTCCACTTCAGTCCAGTACAGACTCGTCCATTCCTGTCCACTTCAGTCCAGTACAGTCCCGTCCACTCCTGTCCACTTCAGTCCAGTACAGTCCCGCCCACTCCTGTCCACTTCAGTCCAGTACAGACTCGTCCACTCCTGTCCACTTCAGTCCAGTACAGTCCCGTCCATTCCTGTCCACTTCAGTCCAGTACTGTCCCGTCCACTCCTGTCCACTTCCGTGCAGTACAGTCCCGCCCACTCCTGTTCACTTCAGTCCAGTACAGACTTGTCCAGGCTTGTCCACTTCAGTCCAGTACAGACCCGTCCACTCCTGTTCACTTCAGTCCAGTACAGACCCGTCCACTTCTGTTCACTTCAGTCCAGTACAGTCCCGTCCACTCCTGTTCTCTTCAGTCCAGTATAGACCCGTCCACTCCTGTTCTCTTCAGTCCAGTACAGACCCGTCCACTCCTGTTCTCTTCAGTCCAGTACAGTCCCGTCCAGCCTTGTCCACTTCAGTCCAGT
>NC_089806.1:47411778-47414278 GCF_029633855.1 Hoplias malabaricus | reverse complement strand
TGTGTGTTTATAGACTGTATGTGTTTATAGTGGGTGTATGTGTGTGTTTATAGCGTGTGTGTATGTGTTCATAGTGTGTGTATGTATGTGTTTATATTGGGTTTATGTGTTTATAGTGTGTGTATGTGTGTGTTTATAGTGGGTTTATGTGTTTATAGTGTGTGTATGTGTGTGTTTACAGTGGGTTTATGTGTTTTTAGTGTGTGTATGTGTGTGTTTATAGTGGGTTTATGTGTTTTTAGTGTGTGTATGTGTGTGTTTATAGTGGGTTTATGTGTTTATAGTGTGTGTATGTGTGTGTTTATAGTGGGTTTATGTGTTTTTAGTGTGTGTATGTGTGTGTTTATAGTGGGTTTATGTGTTTATAGTGTGTGTATGTGTGTGTTTATAGTGGGTTTATGTGTTTATAGTGTGTGTATGTGTGTGTTTACAGTGGGTTTATGTGTTTTTAGTGTGTGTATGTGTGTGTTTATAGTGGGTGTATGTGTTTATAGTGTGTGTATGTGTGTGTTTATAGTGGGTTTATGTGTTTATAGTGTGTGTATGTGTGTGTTTATAGTGGGTTTATGTGTTTATAGTGTGTGTATGTGTGTGTTTATAGTGGGTTTATGTGTTTATAGTGGGTTTATGTGTGTGTTTATAGTGGGTTTATGTGTTTATAGTGTGTGTATGTGTGTGTTTATAGTGGGTGTATGTGTTTATAGTGTGTGTATGTATGTGTTTATATTGTGTGTATGTTTATAGTGTGAGTATGTTTATAGTGTGTATGTGTTTATAGTGTGTATGTTTGTATAGGTTGAGTGTGTGTATCTAATGTGTGTGTGTGTGTGTGTGTGTCTGTAAACGCTTTACTTGTAGCTTGCTCTTGACTGGCCCCTGATTGGAGGCAGGGTTTGATCTGGCCACGCCCTCTCCCTCCATCTCTTCCACAATCATCACTGTCTCCCACTTCCCGAAACTGAACGCAGGGAACATATCTGACCTCATACTGTCTCCGAAATACACCACCTACACACACAAACACACACGCTATACATATACACGCACACATTATACATACACAAACATTTATAATTATACACACACATGCTATACACACACACACACACACACACACACACAAATATAAATATACAAACCGGATTCGTTGGGACACTAAACAAATTCTGAATAAAAACTGAATACAATGATGTGGAGACGGCAAATGTCAATGCTTTATTCGTAATAGAACATAGACGACAGATCAAAAGTTTAATCTGAGTAAATATAACATTTTAAAGGAAAAATATGTTGATTCTAAATTTCACAGTGTCAACAAATCCCAAAAAAGTTGGGACAAGTAGCAATAAGTGGCTGGAAAAAGGAAATTGAGCATATAACGAACAGCTGGAAGACCAATTAACACTAATTAGGTCAATTGACAACATGATTGGGTATAAAAAGAGCTTCTCAGAGTGTCAGTGTCTCTCTGAAGCCAAGATGGTAAGAGGATCACCAATTCCACCATTGTTGAGCAGAAAGATAGTGCAGCGATACCAGAATGGTGTTACCCAGCGTAAAATAGCAAAGACTTTTAAGTTATCATCATCAACCGTGCGTAACATCATCAAAAGATTCAGAGAATCTGGAACAAATGCTGTGCGTAAGGGTCAAGGCCGTAAAACTCTACTGGATGCTCGTGATCTCCGGGCCCTTAAACTTCACTGCACCTCAAACAGGAATGCCACTGTCAAGGAAATAACAGAATGGGCTCAGGAATACTTCCAGAAAGCATTGTCAGTGAACACAATCCACCGTGCCATCCGCCGTCGCCAGCTGAAACTCTACAGTGCAAAGAGGAAGCCATTTCTAAGCAAGCTCCACAAGCTCAGACGTTTGCACTGGGCCAGGGGTCTTTTAAAATGGAGTGTGGCAAAATGGAAGACTGTTCTGTGGTCAGATGAGTCACGATTTGAAGTTCTTTATGGAACACTGGGACGACATGTCATCCGGACCAGAGAGGACAAGGATAACCCAAGTTGTTATCAATGCTGCAGCAATCACAACATCATGGCTCCGTAGGAGAAGGATCCGGGGACTGAAATGGCAGCCTGCAGTCCAGATCTTTCACCTATAGAGAACATTTGGTGCATCATAAAGAGGAAGATGCGACAAAGAAGGACCAAGACGATTGAACAGTTACAGATTGAACAGGCCTGTATTAGACATGAATGGGAGAGCATTCCTATTTCTAAACTTGAGAAACTCATGTCCCCAGACGTCTGTTGAGTGTTGTAAGAAGAAGGGGGGATGCCACACAGTGGTAAAAAATGGCCTTGTCCCAACTTTTTTGGGATTTGTTGACACCATGAAATTTTGAAACAACATTTTTCCCTTAAAATGATACATTCTCTCAGTTTAAACATTTGATCTGTGATTGTGTTCTATTCTGAATAAAATATTAGATGTTGGCTCCTCCACATCATTGCATTCAGTTTTAATTCACAATTTGTTTAGTGTC
>NC_089806.1:47391778-47409278 GCF_029633855.1 Hoplias malabaricus | reverse complement strand
GTATAGTGTGTGTGTGGGTATATAGTGCGTTTATGTGTATAGTGTGTGTGTGTATATAGTGTGTTTATGTGTATAGTGTGTGGGTATATAGTGCGTTTATGTGTATAGTGTGTGTGTGGGTATATAGTGCGTTTATGTGTATAGTGTGTGTGTATATAGTGTTTATGTGTATAGTGTGTGTGTGTATATAGTGTGTTTATGTGTATAGTGTGTGTGTATATAGTGCGTTTATGTGTATAGTGTGTGTGTGTATATAGTGCGTTTATGTGTATAGTGTGTGTGTGTATATAGTGTGTTTATGTGTATAGTGTGTGTGTATATAGTGTGTTTATGTGTATAGTGTGTGTGTGTGTATAGTGCGTTTATGTGTATAGTGTGTGTGTGTATATAGTGTGTTTATGTGTATAGTGTGTGTGTGTGTATAGTGCGTTTATGTGTATAGTGTGTGTGTGTATATAGTGTGTTTATGTGTATAGTGTGTGTGTGTGTATAGTGCGTTTATGTGTATAGTGTGTGTGTGTATATAGTGTGTTTATGTGTATAGTGTGTGTGTATATAGTGTGTTTATGTGTATAGTGTGTGTGTGTGTAAAGTGCGTTTATGTGTATAGTGTGTGTGTATATAGTGCGTTTATGTGTATAGTGTGTGTGTGTATATAGTGCGTTTATGTGTATAGTGTGTGTGTGTATATAGTGTGTTTATGTGTATAGTGTGTGTGTATATAGTGTGTTTATGTGTATAGTGTGTGTGTATATAGTGCGTTTATGTGTATAGTGTGTGTGTATATAGTGCGTTTATGTGTATAGTGTGTGTGTGTATATAGTGCGTTTATGTGTATAGTGTGTGTGTGTATATAGTGCGTTTATGTGTATAGTGTGTGTGTGTATATAGTGTTTATGTGTATAGTGTGTGTGTATATAGTGCGTTTATGTGTATAGTGTGTGTGTATATAGTGCGTTTATGTGTATAGTGTGTGTGTGTATATAGTGTGTTTATGTGTATAGTGTGTGTGTATATAGTGCGTTTATGTGTATTGTGTGTGTGTATATAGTGTGTTTATGTGTATAGTGTGTGTGTATATTGTGCGTTTATGTGTATAGTGTGTGTGTATATAGTGCGTTTATGTGTATAGTGTGTGTGTGTATATAGTGCGTTTATGTGTATAGTGTGTGTGTATATAGTGCGTTTATGTGTATAGTGTGTGTGTGTATATAGTGCGTTTATGTGTATAGTGTGTGTGTGGGTATATAGTGCGTTTATGTGTATAGTGTGTGTGTGTATATAGTGCGTTTATGTGTATAGTGTGTGTGTGGGTATATAGTGCGTTTATGTGTATAGTGTGTGTGTATATAGTGTTTATGTGTATAGTGTGTGTGTGTATATAGTGTGTTTATGTGTATAGTGTGTGTGTATATAGTGCGTTTATGTGTATAGTGTGTGTGTGTATATAGTGTGTTTATGTGTATAGTGTGTGTGTATATAGTGCGTTTATGTGTATAGTGTGTGTATATAGTGCGTTTATGTGTATAGTGTGTGTGTATATAGTGCGTTTATGTGTATAGTGTGTGTGTGTATATAGTGCGTTTATGTGTATAGTGTGTGTGTGGGTATATAGTGCGTTTATGTGTATAGTGTGTGTGTGTATATAGTGCGTTTATGTGTATAGTGTGTGTGTATATAGTGCGTTTATGTGTATAGTGTGTGTGTATATAGTGCGTTTATGTGTATAGTGTGTGTATATAGTGCGTTTATGTGTATAGTGTGTGTGTGTATATAGTGTTTATGTGTATAGTGTGTGTGTATATAGTGTTTATGTGTATAGTGTGTGTGTATATAGTGTTTATGTGTATAGTGTGTGTGTATATAGTGCGTTTATGTGTATTGTGTGTGTGTATATAGTGTGTTTATGTGTATAGTGTGTGTGTATATAGTGTGTTTATGTGTATTGTGTGTGTGTATATAGTGTGTTTATGTGTATAGTGTGTGTATATAGTGTGTTTATGTGTATTGTGTGTGTGTATATAGTGTGTTTATGTGTATAGTGTGTGTGTATATAGTGTGTTTATGTGTATTGTGTGTGTGTATATAGTGTGTTTATGTGTATTGTGTGTGTGTATATAGTGCGTTTATGTGTATAGTGTGTGTGTATATAGTGCGTTTATGTGTATAGTGTGTGTGTGTATATAGTGTTTATGTGTATAGTGTGTGTGTATATAGTGTTTATGTGTATAGTGTGTGTGTATATAGTGTTTATGTGTATAGTGTGTGTGTATATAGTGCGTTTATGTGTATAGTGTGTGTGTATATAGTGCGTTTATGTGTATAGTGTGTGTGTATATAGTGTGTTTATGTGTATTGTGTGTGTGTATATAGTGTGTTTATGTGTATTGTGTGTGTGTATATAGTTCGTTTATGTGTATAGTGTGTGTGTGTATATAGTGCGTTTATGTGTATAGTGTGTGTGTATATAGTGTGTTTATGTGTATTGTGTGTGTGTATATAGTGTGTTTATGTGTATTGTGTGTGTGTATATAGTGCGTTTATGTGTATAGTGTGTGTGTATATAGTGCGTTTATGTGTATAGTGTGTGTGTGTATATAGTGTTTATGTGTATAGTGTGTGTGTATATAGTGTTTATGTGTATAGTGTGTGTGTATATAGTGCGTTTATGTGTATAGTGTGTGTGTATATAGTGCGTTTATGTGTATAGTGTGTGTGTATATAGTGTGTTTATGTGTATTGTGTGTGTGTATATAGTGTGTTTATGTGTATTGTGTGTGTGTATATAGTGTGTTTATGTGTATAGTGTGTGTGTATATAGTGCGTTTATGTGTATAGTGTGTGTGTATATAGTGCGTTTATGTGTATAGTGTGTGTGTGTATATAGTGTTTATGTGTATAGTGTGTGTGTATATAGTGTTTATGTGTATAGTGTGTGTGTATATAGTGCGTTTATGTGTATAGTGTGTGTGTATATAGTGCGTTTATGTGTATAGTGTGTGTGTATATAGTGTGTTTATGTGTATTGTGTGTGTGTATATAGTGTGTTTATGTGTATTGTGTGTGTGTATATAGTTCGTTTATGTGTATAGTGTGTGTGTGTATATAGTGCGTTTATGTGTATAGTGTGTGTGTATATAGTGCGTTTATGTGTATAATGTGTGTGTATATAGTGCGTTTATGTGTATAGTGTGTGTGTGTATATAGTGCGTTTATGTGTATAGTGTGTGTGTATTAAGTGCATTTATGTGTATAGTGTGTGTGTATATAGTGTGTTTATGTGTATAGTTTGTGTGTGTATATAGTGTGTTTATGTGTATAGTGTGTGTGTATATAGTGCGTTTATGTGTATAGTGTGTGTGTGTATATAGTGCGTTTATATGTATAGTGTGTGTGTATATAGTGCGTTTATGTGTATAGTGTGTGTGTGTATATAGTGTTTATGTGTATTGTGTGTGTGTATATAGTGCGTTTATGTGTATAGTGTGTGTGTATATAGTGCGTTTATGTGTATAGTGTGTGTGTATATAGTGTTTATGTGTATAGTGTGTGTGTATATAGTGTTTATGTGTATTGTGTGTGTGTATATAGTGTGTTTATGTGTATAGTGTGTGTGTATATAGTGTGTTTATGTGTATTGTGTGTGTGTATATAGTGTGTTTATGTGTATTGTGTGTGTGTATATAGTGCGTTTATGTGTATAGTGTGTGTGTGTATATAGTGCGTTTATGTGTATAGTGTGTGTGTGTATATAGTGTGTTTATGTGTATAGTGTGTGTGTGTATAGTGTATTTTATGTGTATAGTGTGTGTGTGTATAGTGCGTTTATGTGTATAGTGTGTGTGTGTATATAGTGCGTTTATGTGTATAGTGTGTGTGTGTATATAGTGCGTTTATGTGTATAGTGTGTGTGTGTATATAGTGCGTTTATGTGTATAGTGTGTGTGTGTATATAGTGCGTTTATGTGTGTAGGTGTGTGTTTATAGTGTGTATGTGTATAGTGTGTGTGTATATAGTGCGTTTATGTGTATAGTGTGTGTGTGTATATAGTGCGTTTATGTGTATAGTGTGTGTGTGTATATAGTGCGTTTATGTGTGTAGGTGTGTGTTTATAGTGTGTATGTGTATAGTGTGTGTGTATATAGTGCGTTTATGTGTATAGTGTGTGTGTGTATATAGTGCGTTTATGTGTGTAGGTGTGTGTTTATAGTGTGTATGTGTATGTTTATAGCGTGTATGTGTTTATAGTGTGTGTGTGTGTTGATAGCGTGTATGTCTTTATAGTGTGTGTATGTGAGTGTTTATAGTGTGTGTGTGTGTCTTTATAGGGTGTATGTGTTTATAGTGTGTGTGTTTATAGTGTGTATGTGTTTATAGTGTGTGTATGTGTATATCGTATATGTGTTTATACCGAGTGCATGTGTGTGTTGATAGCGTGTATGTCTTTATAGTGTGTTTATAGTGTGTATGTGTTTATAGTGTGTGTATGTGTGTGTTTATAGTGTGTGTGTGTTTATATCGTGTATGTGTTTAAAACGAGTGCATGTGTGTTTTGATAGCGTGTATGTCTGTATATTGTATAGTGTGTGTGTATATAGTGCGTTTATGTGTATAGTGTGTGTGTGTATATAGTGTTTATGTGTATTGTGTGTGTGTATATAGTGTGTTTATGTGTATAGTGTGTGTGTATATAGTGTGTTTATGTGTATAGTGTGTGTGTATATAGTGTGTTTATGTGTATAGTGTGTGTGTATATAGTGTGTTTATGTGTATTGTGTGTGTGTATATAGTGTGTTTATGTGTATTGTGTGTGTGTATATAGTGCGTTTATGTGTATAGTGTGTGTGTGTATATAGTGCGTTTATGTGTATAGTGTGTGTGTATATAGTGTTTATGTGTATAGTGTGTGTGTGTGTATATAGTGTGTTTATGTGTATAGTGTGTGTGTATATAGTGTTTATGTGTATAGTGTGTGTGTGTATATAGTGTGTTTATGTGTATAGTGTGTGTGTATATTGTGTTTATGTGTATAGTGTGTGTGTGTATATAGTGTGTTTATGTGTATAGTGTGTGTGTATATAGTGTGTTTATGTGTATAGTGTGTGTGTGTGTATAGTGCGTTTATGTGTATAGTGTGTGTGTATATAGTGCGTTTATGTGTATAGTGTGTGTGTATATAGTGCGTTTATGTGTATAGTGTGTGTGTATATAGTGTGTTTATGTGTATTGTGTGTGTGTATATAGTGTGTTTATGTGTATTGTGTGTGTGTATATAGTGTGTTTATGTGTATAGTGTGTGTGTATATAGTGCGTTTATGTGTATAGTGTGTGTGTATATAGTGCGTTTATGTGTATAGTGTGTGTGTGTATATAGTGTTTATGTGTATAGTGTGTGTGTATATAGTGTTTATGTGTATAGTGTGTGTGTATATAGTGCGTTTATGTGTATAGTGTGTGTGTATATAGTGCGTTTATGTGTATAGTGTGTGTGTATATAGTGTGTTTATGTGTATTGTGTGTGTGTATATAGTGTGTTTATGTGTATTGTGTGTGTGTATATAGTTCGTTTATGTGTATAGTGTGTGTGTGTATATAGTGCGTTTATGTGTATAGTGTGTGTGTATATAGTGCGTTTATGTGTATAATGTGTGTGTATATAGTGCGTTTATGTGTATAGTGTGTGTGTGTATATAGTGCGTTTATGTGTATAGTGTGTGTGTATATAGTGTTTATGTGTATAGTGTGTGTGTATATAGTGTGTTTATGTGTATAGTGTGTGTGTATATAGTGCGTTTATGTGTATAGTGTGTGTGTGTATATAGTGCGTTTATGTGTATAGTGTGTGTGTATAAAGTGCATTTATGTGTATAGTGTGTGTGTATATAGTGTGTTTATGTGTATAGTTTGTGTGTGTATATAGTGTGTTTATGTGTATAGTGTGTGTGTATATAGTGCGTTTATGTGTATAGTGTGTGTGTGTATATAGTGCGTTTATGTGTATAGTGTGTGTGTATATAGTGCGTTTATGTGTATAGTGTGTGTGTGTATATAGTGTTTATGTGTATTGTGTGTGTGTATATAGTGCGTTTATGTGTATAGTGTGTGTGTATATAGTGCGTTTATGTGTATAGTGTGTGTGTATATAGTGTTTATGTGTATAGTGTGTGTGTATATAGTGTTTATGTGTATTGTGTGTGTGTATATAGTGTGTTTATGTGTATAGTGTGTGTGTATATAGTGTGTTTATGTGTATTGTGTGTGTGTATATAGTGTGTTTATGTGTATTGTGTGTGTGTATATAGTGCGTTTATGTGTATAGTGTGTGTGTGTATATAGTGCGTTTATGTGTATAGTGTGTGTGTGTATATAGTGCGTTTATGTGTATAGTGTGTGTGTGTATATAGTGCGTTTATGTGTGTAGGTGTGTGTTTATAGTGTGTTTATGTGTATAGTGTGTGTGTGTATAGTGTATTTTATGTGTATAGTGTGTGTGTATATAGTGCGTTTATGTGTATAGTGTGTGTGTGTATATAGTGCGTTTATGTGTATAGTGTGTGTGTGTATATAGTGCGTTTATGTGTATAGTGTGTGTGTGTATATAGTGCGTTTATGTGTATAGTGTGTGTGTGTATATAGTGCGTTTATGTGTATAGTGTGTGTGTGTATATAGTGCGTTTATGTGTGTAGGTGTGTGTTTATAGTGTGTATGTGTATAGTGTGTGTGTATATAGTGCGTTTATGTGTATAGTGTGTGTGTGTATATAGTGCGTTTATGTGTATAGTGTGTGTATGTATATAGTGCGTTTATGTGTGTAGGTGTGTGTTTATAGTGTGTATGTGTATAGTGTGTGTGTATATAGTGCGTTTATGTGTATAGTGTGTGTGTGTATATAGTGCGTTTATGTGTGTAGGTGTGTGTTTATAGTGTGTATGTGTATGTTTATAGCGTGTATGTGTTTATAGTGTGTGTGTGTGTTGATAGCGTGTATGTCTTTATAGTGTGTGTATGTGAGTGTTTATAGTGTGTGTGTGTGTCTTTATAGGGTGTATGTGTTTATAGTGTGTGTGTTTATAGTGTGTATGTGTTTATAGTGTGTGTATGTGTATATCGTATATGTGTTTATACCGAGTGCATGTGTGTGTTGATAGCGTGTATGTCTTTATAGTGTGTTTATAGTGTGTATGTGTTTATAGTGTGTGTATGTGTGTGTTTATAGTGTGTGTGTGTTTATATCGTGTATGTGTTTAAAACGAGTGCATGTGTGTTTTGATAGCGTGTATGTCTGTATATTGTATAGTGTGTGTGTATATAGTGCGTTTATGTGTATAGTGTGTGTGTGTATATAGTGTTTATGTGTATTGTGTGTGTGTATATAGTGTGTTTATGTGTATAGTGTGTGTGTATATAGTGTGTTTATGTGTATAGTGTGTGTGTATATAGTGTGTTTATGTGTATAGTGTGTGTGTATATAGTGTGTTTATGTGTATTGTGTGTGTGTATATAGTGTGTTTATGTGTATTGTGTGTGTGTATATAGTGCGTTTATGTGTATAGTGTGTGTGTATATAGTGCGTTTATGTGTATAGTGTGTGTGTATATAGTGCGTTTATGTGTATAATGTGTGTGTATATAGTGCGTTTATGTGTATAGTGTGTGTGTGTATATAGTGCGTTTATGTGTATAGTGTGTGTGTATAAAGTGCGTTTATGTGTATAGTGTGTGTGTATATAGTGCGTTTATGTGTATAGTGTGTGTGTGTATATAGTGCGTTTATGTGTATAGTGTGTGTGTATATAGTGCGTTTATGTGTATAGTGTGTGTGTGTATATAGTGTTTATGTGTATTGTGTGTGTGTATATAGTGCGTTTATGTGTATAGTGTGTGTGTATATAGTGTTTATGTGTATTGTGTGTGTGTATATAGTGTGTTTATGTGTATAGTGTGTGTGTATATAGTGTGTTTATGTGTATTGTGTGTGTGTGTATATAGTGTGTTTATGTGTATTGTGTGTGTGTATATAGTGCGTTTATGTGTATAGTGTGTGTGTGTATATAGTGTTTATGTGTATTGTGTGTGTGTATATAGTGCGTTTGTGTATAGTGTGTGTGTATATAGTGCGTTTATGTGTATAGTGTGTGTGTATATAGTGTTTATGTGTATAGTGTGTGTGTATATAGTGTTTATGTGTATTGTGTGTGTGTATATAGTGTGTTTATGTGTATAGTGTGTGTGTATATATAGTGTTTATGTGTATTGTGTGTGTGTATATAGTGCGTTTATGTGTATAGTGTGTGTGTATATAGTGTTTATGTGTATAGTGTGTGTGTATATAGTGCGTTTATGTGTATAGTGTGTGTGTGTATATAGTGTTTATGTGTATTGTGTGTGTGTATATAGTGCGTTTATGTGTATAGTGTGTGTGTATATAGTGTTTATGTGTATAGTGTGTGTGTATATAGTGTTTATGTGTATTGTGTGTGTGTATATAGTGTGTTTATGTGTATAGTGTGTGTGTATATAGTGTGTTTATGTGTATTGTGTGTGTGTATATAGTGTGTTTATGTGTATTGTGTGTGTGTATATAGTGCGTTTATGTGTATAGTGTGTGTGTGTATATAGTGTTTATGTGTATTGTGTGTGTGTATATAGTGCGTTTATGTGTATAGTGTGTGTGTATATAGTGCGTTTATGTGTATAGTGTGTGTGTATATAGTGTTTATGTGTATAGTGTGTGTGTATATAGTGTTTATGTGTATTGTGTGTGTGTATATAGTGTGTTTATGTGTATAGTGTGTGTATATATAGTGTGTTTATGTGTATTGTGTGTGTGTATATAGTGCGTTTATGTGTATAGTGTGTGTGTGTATATAGTGCGTTTATGTGTATAGTGTGTGTGTATATAGTGTGTTTATGTGTATAGTGTGTGTGTGTATAGTGTATTTTATGTGTATAGTGTGTGTGTATATAGTGCGTTTATGTGTATAGTGTGTGTGTGTATATAGTGCGTTTATGTGTATAGTGTGTGTGTGTATATAGTGCGTTTATGTGTATAGTGTGTGTGTGTATATAGTGTTTATGTGTATAGTGTGTGTGTATATAGTGCGTTTATGTGTATAGTGTGTGTGTATATAGTGTTTATGTGTATAGTGTGTGTGTATATAGTGCGTTTATGTGTATAGTGTGTGTGTGTATATAGTGCGTTTATGTGTATAGTGTGTGTGTATATAGTGCGTTTATGTGTATAGTGTGTGTGTGTATATAGTGCGTTTATGTGTATAGTGTGTGTGTATATAGTGTGTTTATGTGTATAGTGTGTGTGTATATAGTGTGTTTATGTGTATAGTGTGTGTGTATATAGTGTGTTTATGTGTATAGTGTGTGTGTATATAGTGCGTTTATGTGTATAGTGTGTGTGTATATAGTGCGTTTATGTGTATAGTGTGTGTGTGTATATAGTGCGTTTATGTGTATAGTTTGTGTGTGTATATAGTGTTTATGTGTATAGTGTGTGTGTATATAGTGTTTATGTGTATAGTGTGTGTGTATATAGTGCGTTTATGTGTATAGTGTGTGTGTGTATATAGTGCGTTTATGTGTATAGTTTGTGTGTGTATATAGTGTTTATGTGTATAGTGTGTGTGTATATAGTGTTTATGTGTATAGTGTGTGTGTAAATAGTGCGTTTATGTGTATAGTGTGTGTGTGTATATAGTGCGTTTATGTGTATAGTGTGTGTGTATATAGTGTGTTTATGTGTATAGTGTGTGTGTATATAGTGTGTTTATGTGTATAGTGTGTGTGTATATAGTGCGTTTATGTGTATACTGTGTGTATATATAGTGCGTTTATGTGTATAGTGTGTGTGTGTATATAGTGCGTTTATGTGTATAGTTTGTGTGTATATAGTGCGTTTATGTGTATAGTGTGTGTGTATATAGTGCGTTTATGTGTATAGTGTGTGTGTATATAGTGTGTTTATGTGTATAGTGTGTGTGTGTATATAGTGTGTTTATGTGTATAGTGTGTGTGTATATAGTGCGTTTATGTGTATAGTGTGTGTGTATATAGTGCGTTTATGTGTATAGTGTGTGTGTATATAGTGCGTTTATGTGTATAGTGTGTGTGTATATAGTGCGTTTATGTGTATAGTGTGTGTGTATATAGTGCGTTTATGTGTATAGTGTGTGTATATATAGTGCGTTTATGTGTATAGTGTGTGTGTGTATATAGTGCGTTTATGTGTATAGTTTGTGTGTATATAGTGCGTTTATGTGTATAGTGTGTGTGTATATAGTGCGTTTATGTGTATAGTGTGTGTGTATATAGTGTGTTTATGTGTATAGTGTGTGTGTGTATATAGTGTGTTTATGTGTATAGTGTGTGTGTATATAGTGTGTTTATGTGTATAGTGTGTGTGTGTATATAGTGCGTTTATGTGTATAGTGTGTGTGTATATAGTGTGTTTATGTGTATAGTGTGTGTGTATATAGTGTGTTTATGTGTATAGTGTGTGTGTATATAGTGTGTTTATGTGTATAGTGTGTGTGTATATAGTGTGTTTATGTGTATAGTGTGTGTGTATATAGTGCGTTTATGTGTATAGTGTGTGTGTGTATATAGTGCGTTTATGTGTATAGTGTGTGTGTATATAGTGTGTTTATGTGTATAGTGTGTGTGTATATAGTGTGTTTATGTGTATAGTGTGTGTGTATATAGTGCGTTTATGTGTATAGTGTGTGTATATATAGTGCGTTTATGTGTATAGTGTGTGTGTATATAGTGTGTTTATGTGTATAGTGTGTGTGTGTATATAGTGTGTTTATGTGTATAGTGTGTGTGTATATAGTGTGTTTATGTGTATAGTGTGTGTGTATATAGTGCGTTTATGTGTATAGTGTGTGTGTATATAGTGCGTTTATGTGTATAGTGTGTGTGTGTATATAGTGTTTATGTGTATAGTTTGTGTGTGTATATAGTGTTTATGTGTATAGTGTGTGTGTATATAGTGCGTTTATGTGTATAGTGTGTGTGTATATAGTGCGTTTATGTGTATAGTTTGTGTGTATATAGTGCGTTTATGTGTATAGTGTGTGTGTATATAGTGCGTTTATGTGTATAGTGTGTGTGTATATAGTGCGTTTATGTGTATAGTGTGTGTGTGTATATAGTGCGTTTATGTGTATAGTGTGTGTGTATATAGTGCGTTTATGTGTATAGTGTGTGTGTATATAGTGTGTTTATGTGTATTGTGTGTGTGTATATAGTGTGTTTATGTGTATTGTGTGTGTGTATATAGTGTGTTTATGTGTATAGTGTGTGTGTATATAGTGCGTTTATGTGTATAGTGTGTGTGTATATAGTGCGTTTATGTGTATAGTGTGTGTGTGTATATAGTGTTTATGTGTATAGTGTGTGTGTATATAGTGTTTATGTGTATAGTGTGTGTGTATATAGTGCGTTTATGTGTATAGTGTGTGTGTATATAGTGCGTTTATGTGTATAGTGTGTGTGTATATAGTGTGTTTATGTGTATTGTGTGTGTGTATATAGTGTGTTTATGTGTATTGTGTGTGTGTATATAGTTCGTTTATGTGTATAGTGTGTGTGTGTATATAGTGCGTTTATGTGTATAGTGTGTGTGTATATAGTGCGTTTATGTGTATAATGTGTGTGTATATAGTGCGTTTATGTGTATAGTGTGTGTGTGTATATAGTGCGTTTATGTGTATAGTGTGTGTGTATATAGTGTTTATGTGTATAGTGTGTGTGTATATAGTGTGTTTATGTGTATAGTGTGTGTGTATATAGTGCGTTTATGTGTATAGTGTGTGTGTGTATATAGTGCGTTTATGTGTATAGTGTGTGTGTATAAAGTGCATTTATGTGTATAGTGTGTGTGTATATAGTGTGTTTATGTGTATAGTTTGTGTGTGTATATAGTGTGTTTATGTGTATAGTGTGTGTGTATATAGTGCGTTTATGTGTATAGTGTGTGTGTGTATATAGTGCGTTTATGTGTATAGTGTGTGTGTATATAGTGCGTTTATGTGTATAGTGTGTGTGTGTATATAGTGTTTATGTGTATTGTGTGTGTGTATATAGTGCGTTTATGTGTATAGTGTGTGTGTATATAGTGCGTTTATGTGTATAGTGTGTGTGTATATAGTGTTTATGTGTATAGTGTGTGTGTATATAGTGTTTATGTGTATTGTGTGTGTGTATATAGTGTGTTTATGTGTATAGTGTGTGTGTATATAGTGTGTTTATGTGTATTGTGTGTGTGTATATAGTGTGTTTATGTGTATTGTGTGTGTGTATATAGTGCGTTTATGTGTATAGTGTGTGTGTGTATATAGTGCGTTTATGTGTATAGTGTGTGTGTGTATATAGTGCGTTTATGTGTATAGTGTGTGTGTGTATATAGTGCGTTTATGTGTGTAGGTGTGTGTTTATAGTGTGTTTATGTGTATAGTGTGTGTGTGTATAGTGTATTTTATGTGTATAGTGTGTGTGTATATAGTGCGTTTATGTGTATAGTGTGTGTGTGTATATAGTGCGTTTATGTGTATAGTGTGTGTGTGTATATAGTGCGTTTATGTGTATAGTGTGTGTGTGTATATAGTGCGTTTATGTGTATAGTGTGTGTGTGTATATAGTGCGTTTATGTGTATAGTGTGTGTGTGTATATAGTGCGTTTATGTGTGTAGGTGTGTGTTTATAGTGTGTATGTGTATAGTGTGTGTGTATATAGTGCGTTTATGTGTATAGTGTGTGTGTGTATATAGTGCGTTTATGTGTATAGTGTGTGTATGTATATAGTGCGTTTATGTGTGTAGGTGTGTGTTTATAGTGTGTATGTGTATAGTGTGTGTGTATATAGTGCGTTTATGTGTATAGTGTGTGTGTGTATATAGTGCGTTTATGTGTGTAGGTGTGTGTTTATAGTGTGTATGTGTATGTTTATAGCGTGTATGTGTTTATAGTGTGTGTGTGTGTTGATAGCGTGTATGTCTTTATAGTGTGTGTATGTGAGTGTTTATAGTGTGTGTGTGTGTCTTTATAGGTGTATGTGTTTATAGTGTGTGTGTTTATAGTGTGTATGTGTTTATAGTGTGTGTATGTGTATATCGTATATGTGTTTATACCGAGTGCATGTGTGTGTTGATAGCGTGTATGTCTTTATAGTGTGTTTATAGTGTGTATGTGTTTATAGTGTGTGTATGTGTGTGTTTATAGTGTGTGTGTGTTTATATCGTGTATGTGTTTAAAACGAGTGCATGTGTGTTTTGATAGCGTGTATGTCTGTATATTGTATAGTGTGTGTGTATATAGTGCGTTTATGTGTATAGTGTGTGTGTGTATATAGTGTTTATGTGTATTGTGTGTGTGTATATAGTGTGTTTATGTGTATAGTGTGTGTGTATATAGTGTGTTTATGTGTATAGTGTGTGTGTATATAGTGTGTTTATGTGTATAGTGTGTGTGTATATAGTGTGTTTATGTGTATTGTGTGTGTGTATATAGTGTGTTTATGTGTATTGTGTGTGTGTATATAGTGCGTTTATGTGTATAGTGTGTGTGTATATAGTGCGTTTATGTGTATAGTGTGTGTGTATATAGTGCGTTTATGTGTATAATGTGTGTGTATATAGTGCGTTTATGTGTATAGTGTGTGTGTGTATATAGTGCGTTTATGTGTATAGTGTGTGTGTATAAAGTGCGTTTATGTGTATAGTGTGTGTGTATATAGTGCGTTTATGTGTATAGTGTGTGTGTGTATATAGTGCGTTTATGTGTATAGTGTGTGTGTATATAGTGCGTTTATGTGTATAGTGTGTGTGTGTATATAGTGTTTATGTGTATTGTGTGTGTGTATATAGTGCGTTTATGTGTATAGTGTGTGTGTATATAGTGTTTATGTGTATTGTGTGTGTGTATATAGTGTGTTTATGTGTATAGTGTGTGTGTATATAGTGTGTTTATGTGTATTGTGTGTGTGTGTATATAGTGTGTTTATGTGTATTGTGTGTGTGTATATAGTGCGTTTATGTGTATAGTGTGTGTGTATATAGTGTTTATGTGTATTGTGTGTGTGTATATAGTGCGTTTGTGTATAGTGTGTGTGTATATAGTGCGTTTATGTGTATAGTGTGTGTGTATATAGTGTTTATGTGTATAGTGTGTGTGTATATAGTGTTTATGTGTATTGTGTGTGTGTATATAGTGTGTTTATGTGTATAGTGTGTGTGTATATATAGTGTTTATGTGTATTGTGTGTGTGTATATAGTGCGTTTATGTGTATAGTGTGTGTGTATATAGTGTTTATGTGTATAGTGTGTGTGTATATAGTGCGTTTATGTGTATAGTGTGTGTGTGTATATAGTGTTTATGTGTATTGTGTGTGTGTATATAGTGCGTTTATGTGTATAGTGTGTGTGTATATAGTGTTTATGTGTATAGTGTGTGTGTATATAGTGTTTATGTGTATTGTGTGTGTGTATATAGTGTGTTTATGTGTATAGTGTGTGTGTATATAGTGTGTTTATGTGTATTGTGTGTGTGTATATAGTGTGTTTATGTGTATTGTGTGTGTGTATATAGTGCGTTTATGTGTATAGTGTGTGTGTGTATATAGTGTTTATGTGTATTGTGTGTGTGTATATAGTGCGTTTATGTGTATAGTGTGTGTGTATATAGTGCGTTTATGTGTATAGTGTGTGTGTATATAGTGTTTATGTGTATAGTGTGTGTGTATATAGTGTTTATGTGTATTGTGTGTGTGTATATAGTGTGTTTATGTGTATAGTGTGTGTATATATAGTGTGTTTATGTGTATTGTGTGTGTGTATATAGTGCGTTTATGTGTATAGTGTGTGTGTGTATATAGTGCGTTTATGTGTATAGTGTGTGTGTATATAGTGTGTTTATGTGTATAGTGTGTGTGTGTATAGTGTATTTATGTGTATAGTGTGTGTGTATATAGTGCGTTTATGTGTATAGTGTGTGTGTGTATATAGTGCGTTTATGTGTATAGTGTGTGTGTATATAGTGCGTTTATGTGTATAGTGTGTGTGTGTATATAGTGTTTATGTGTATAGTGTGTGTGTATATAGTGCGTTTATGTGTATAGTGTGTGTGTATATAGTGTTTATGTGTATAGTGTGTGTGTATATAGTGCGTTTATGTGTATAGTGTGTGTGTATATAGTGCGTTTATGTGTATAGTGTGTGTGTATATAGTGCGTTTATGTGTATAGTGTGTGTGTGTATATAGTGCGTTTATGTGTATAGTGTGTGTGTGTATATAGTGTGTTTATGTGTATAGTGTGTGTGTATATAGTGTGTTTATGTGTATAGTGTGTGTGTATATAGTGTGTTTATGTGTATAGTGTGTGTGTATATAGTGCGTTTATGTGTATAGTGTGTGTGTATATAGTGCGTTTATGTGTATAGTGTGTGTGTGTATATAGTGCGTTTATGTGTATAGTTGTGTGTGTATATAGTGGTTTATGTGTATAGTGTGTGTGTATATAGTGGTTTATGTGTATAGTGTGTGTGTATATAGTGCGTTTATGTGTATAGTGTGTGTGTGTATATAGTGCGTTTATGTGTATAGTTGTGTGTGTATATAGTGGTTTATGTGTATAGTGTGTGTGTATATAGTGGTTTATGTGTATAGTGTGTGTGTATATAGTGCGTTTATGTGTATAGTGTGTGTGTGTATATAGTGCGTTTATGTGTATAGTGTGTGTGTATATAGTGTGTTTATGTGTATAGTGTGTGTGTATATAGTGTGTTTATGTGTATAGTGTGTGTGTATATAGTGCGTTTATGTGTATAGTGTGTGTGTATATAGTGCGTTTATGTGTATAGTGTGTGTGTGTATATAGTGCGTTTATGTGTATAGTGTGTGTGTATATAGTGCGTTTATGTGTATAGTGTGTGTGTATATAGTGCGTTTATGTGTATAGTGTGTGTGTATATAGTGTGTTTATGTGTATAGTGTGTGTGTGTATATAGTGCGTTTATGTGTATAGTGTGTGTGTATATAGTGCGTTTATGTGTATAGTGTGTGTGTATATAGTGCGTTTATGTGTATAGTGTGTGTGTATATAGTGTGTTTATGTGTATAGTGTGTGTGTATATAGTGGTTTATGTGTATAGTGTGTGTGTATATAGTGCGTTTATGTGTATAGTGTGTGTGTATATAGTGCGTTTATGTGTATAGTGTGTGTGTGTATATAGTGCGTTTATGTGTATAGTGTGTGTGTATATAGTGCGTTTATGTGTATAGTGTGTGTGTATATAGTGCGTTTATGTGTATAGTGTGTGTGTATATAGTGTGTTTATGTGTATAGTGTGTGTGTGTATATAGTGTGTTTATGTGTATAGTGTGTGTGTATATAGTGCTGTTTATGTGTATAGTGTGTGTGTGTATATAGTGCGTTTATGTGTATAGTGTGTGTGTATATAGTGTGTTTATGTGTATAGTGTGTGTGTATATAGTGTGTTTATGTGTATAGTGTGTGTGTATATAGTGTGTTTATGTGTATAGTGTGTGTGTGTATATAGTGCGTTTATGTGTATAGTGTGTGTGTATATAGTGCGTTTATGTGTATAGTGTGTGTGTGTATATAGTGGTTTATGTGTATAGTGTGTGTGTATATAGTGTGTTTATGTGTATAGTGTGTGTGTATATAGTGTGTTTATGTGTATAGTGTGTGTGTATATAGTGCGTTTATGTGTATAGTGTGTGTGTATATAGTGCGTTTATGTGTATAGTGTGTGTGTATATAGTGGTTTATGTGTATAGTGTGTGTGTGTATATAGTGGTTTATGTGTATAGTGTGTGTGTATATAGTGGTTTATGTGTATAGTGTGTGTGTATATAGTGCGTTTATGTGTATAGTGTGTGTGTATATAGTGCGTTTATGTGTATAGTGTGTGTGTGTATATAGTGCGTTTATGTGTATAGTGTGTGTGTATATAGTGCGTTTATGTGTATAGTGTGTGTGTGTATATAGTGCGTTTATGTGTATAGTGTGTGTGTATATAGTGCGTTTATGTGTATAGTGTGTGTGTATATAGTGCGTTTATGTGTATAGTGTGTGTGTATATAGTGCGTTTATGTGTATAGTGTGTGTGTATATAGTGCGTTTATGTGTATAGTGTGTGTGTGTATATAGTGCGTTTATGTGTATAGTGTGTGTGTGTATATAGTGCGTTTATGTGTATAGTGTGTGTGTGTATATAGTGCGTTTATGTGTATAGTGTGTGTGTATATAGTGCGTTTATGTGTATAGTGTGTGTGTATATAGTGCGTTTATGTGTATAGTGTGTGTGTGTATATAGTGTGTTTATGTGTATAGTGTGTGTGTATATAGTGCGTTATGTGTATAGTGTGTGTGTGTATATAGTGCGTTTATGTGTATAGTGTGTGTGTATATAGTGCGTTTATGTGTATAGTGTGTGTGTGTATATAAATCTGATAGAGTGTGT